>NC_057794.1:509830043-509834917 GCF_018294505.1 Triticum aestivum
GTCTCATGTTGTTCTTTTAGTGACCGACGATTGTGGTGCTTTTTTCTTCTTGATGCGTTGTGCATGTTTATTTGTGTATTATAAATCAGTTCTTTTGCTAAATGTAATTTCTTGCATTATAATTGGATTTAACTTATCTTATTGCAAAACCAAACTATAATCAAGTGTATATAATCATGCAATAAATAAAGGGCAGTGCTTGGTGCTGGTCGGCCGGCCCAAATTTCGGTCGATCGCGCACTAGCCGTCAGATGCAAGCTGCGTAGGCCGTCTGATTTGGCTGCTCAGCTACTTACTCCCCACACCTTGCGCATCCTCGCCCAAACACCTTTCCACTCGTGCAGCTTGCAAGTGCCCCCCCCCCCCACCTCTCGGGCAGCATCGCACCTCCTGTCGCCTCGGTCCCTAGCACCATGCCACGTCGGCAAGATGCAGTATCAATGGCTTCTACCACGTTGATGCTCGCAATTGACCCTCGCACTAGTTAGAGCAAAAAATCTCTTGCTCCAGCATTTGCATGCGCTGGTTGTAACATCTCGCCGGCAAGCCGGTGCTCACCGTCGCTGATTCCAACATCTATAGTCTCTGGTTCCAGCAAATGCGCGAGCCGGTTCCATGAAAAGGACTTCGCCTAGGGCCCATCGGTTCCAGCAAAAATGCGCAGCTTGCGGTCACCACCGTTGTAGCTACTCTGATGACTGCTTGCAAAAAAATTGTCGATGGGTCCCAGCACCTCGCCAAGCTGCTAGAAGCATGGTTGCACGGTCGGCGCCATCGTAGCTTGCGGAAACCATGGTTGCGCGGTCACTGAGGTTTTGCAGCTTTTCTCCTGCCCCATTTCAGCATTCACACATGTCAATTCTAGCAAAAAAGATGACCGAATGCAGCATCTATTGCCGTCGGGTTCCCGGGAAGCACCACAGCTGGTTCCAGTGTACTCACCGACTGGTTCCATTAAAAACTATGGCCGGATGCAGCATCGCGGTGTCCCCTTGTAGCTTTTCTCTTTGGCGAGCGTAGCTTTCCTCCATTGTTTTTCTTTTAAGATGGCAGATTTATGATTTTATCTTCGCAGCTATAAGGGGCATTTACTTTTACGTTATCGTATTAGAGAAAAGGGCTTGAGTTACAAAAAGGATAATATTTAGTATAAATATTTTTCCTATTTAGCTTTGAATTGTCATTTACCTCGCAAATGTTATAACCTCTCCAGGGCGGACCTTGTGAGCCTGCTTCAAATTGTTCTCTTATGAGAGTTTTTCTCTATATTGAGCTAGCTTCCATTCTCCATCATATTTTCAGTTACTACTAAGTCAGCTAGCTAGTAGATCCATATTTAATCCATGGGAACCAAAGCTCTTATTCTGATCACCGTGGCCTTGACCATGCTTGGGACGGCGCTCGGTGCCAGCCGCACCGTGGATGCGCCGGATGGGTCATGGGACCTTCAGACCAACTACTCCCAGTGGGTTTCGAGAATCAAGTTAACCACCGGCGATGAGCTCAAGTTCCAGTACTCTGCCGCCGTTCACAGCGTGGTGGAGGTGAGCAAGACGGGATATGACTCCTGCAATGGCTCCAGCCCCATAGCGACTTTCCCGACCGGTAATGATGTTGTTCCGCTTGCCAATGTTGGGACCCGGTATTTCATCTGCGGCGTCTCTGGGCACTGCGACGCCGGCATGAAGGTCGAGGTCAACGTCAAGTCGAAAGAAGTGCGGACAGTACAACGGTGCCGACGGATAGGGAACCGGCGTTGGTGCCAGTCTGAGAAAGTATTAAGCTCAGCTGCGGCGGCTAGCATTGAACAATCTACAGTGGCCCGGTTCGGTCTAATAGTTGTTGCGGCTGGTCTTACGTTGTTATTTTAGAGTGAACGATGATTGTGGTCCTTTTTTCCTTGTTCGGTCGTAGTATGGTCCCTTTGTGTATTAAATTTATTTTTTTGTTAAATGTAACTGCATTCATTATAATTGGCTTCAACATATCTTCTTGCAAAAACTCAAATAATGACCAAGCGAGTAACCATGAAATAAATTTATCAAAGATGTGTTGAGTAAAATGACATTACATCCATCCATTATATACAACAGAAATTCAGGCAGAACTAATTTCGTCTAGATAAGTAACATGATTTTTAAGGCGAAACAGTGGGCTAAACAGCCACTGCAACATTTTATATTATTGGGAAGTGTATGTACACAATGGTTAGAGATGGGCATAAAAAGAAGATAAATGAAGAAAATGAACCCTAACAAACTGAGCCAAAAAAAAGAAGCAGAAATTACAAGACTTCAGCTCGCCAAGCTTTGAAAGCATTGCCATATTTTGTTTTCATCTTGTGTCCCAAAATCTGCTTGCTAAGAAACAGAAATTACAAGAGTTCAACTCGCCAAGCCCTTGTTCATCCTGTTACCATCAAGCTAAAATCATCAACTCGGGACCTCTTACCCGAGATCCGTCGGATTTAACCCCGACACGTGCTACGTGGCTTAGCTCTCCGTCGAGAGACGTGGTGGCGGGTGTTGACGGTGTACCTTGACGCTATGGGTTGCGAGGTGCACGGTGATGGGTGATCCTGGCGTAGCAGACGACTTCGATGGAAGCTTTGCCCTAAGCTGGATCTGTGCTCCCATTCCATCGTGGTGGGGTCCCTGTTAGAGTTTCGTCGATGTGGTGGGAGCTATGGTCGAGCGAAAGCTTTGCGCTCCGGCGCCGGCGGCGACAAAGCCTATGGGTGTTGTATTTCTCTTGGGGTGTCGGCTTGGACCTCTCCTTGCCGTCCAACTCTCGGGGTGAAACCTTTATTACCTTTGGCTGATGCGGCAGTGGCGACGCTTTGTGTCGTTACCCTCCTGGGGCGTCGTCGGTGAGGGTGGGTCTTCCTCTTGCACGGTGCTGGGTTCCATGTGCTTCTTCTCGGCTGCTAGCTTGAGGCGCTTAGGTGCACTTAGTGTGTTTTTAGCATTCTTGGCTAGTATTACCGATTTTCTTTAGATCAACTTTTAAGGTTCTCCCCAATGCCTTGTATCTGGTCATTCCATATCGGTTTGGTTGTTTATGCCTTTATCTATAAAGGGGGCGAAAGTTTGTTTCGAGAGAGAGAACAATTCGTGAAATCAACTGTCCATGATGGCCTATTACAATGGCGCGCATGGTGACCGATTTGACCAAATTCAGTCGACCAACAAGTATTACTGCCCTTCTTGTATCTGTTATCCTTCCTTCTGTATAAAAAAGGTATGGTACGTAATTTGTATACTCTTGAAAAAAGATTATTACATTTTATTTTCCAATTTTTACAGTGACATACATCTTAATAAAGCAATTGTCGTGTGGTATGAATATGCACGCGCGCACTAATATGTTTATAACTTTAATCAAAGATTATGTTCAAATAATTAATGTTTAGCACGATCGGGCACCGAATCGATAGCGGCCTGAGGGTTTGCCGCCGGACCCAGTCTACTCTCGGCTACGAATTCCATCGTCGCCATTACTAGATTATCATAGTATAGTCGGCGAACCAAGCATGCATGCACCAACATGTACTTAAATTCATCTGGTAGCACTATTACTCATATTCATGCGTCTTACACCTACCATTCCTCACCTGGTCAACCTACCATACCTCACCTGGTCAACGCGCTTACACCTGATAATCGTAGCTTGAACCAATCCATCGCCTATATATTTGGGAGTACCTAGAACTCATCTAGATGAGACGTAATTTGGTCTCATTCACCTGAAAAGCAAGAACGGATACAACCCACGTCAGCACACACGCATCTTATAGCACCACATCCAATGGCTATAAAAGGTGAATGAGACCAAATTAAATCTCATCTAGATGAGTTCTAGCAAAACTGTATATATTTTGACATAGTGGCATCAACGATCTTACAACACATTCCATCGTGTAGCCATTTCTCTCTGCAACTTCCTTGGATCCTATTAAATTTCTCTCTAGTGCTAACTTCTAGCTCCGATCTTTTCAGTTAGCTAGCTAGTTGATCGACATTTAATCCATGGGGGCTATAGTTCTTATCCTGATCACCGTGGCCGTGGCCATGCTCAGGATGGTGATCGGCGCTAGTCACACGGTGGGCGTGCCTGCCGGATCATGGAACCTGCAAACCAACTACACCCTGTGGGTTTCGAGTACTAGGTTTACCATCGGCGATGAGCTCCAATTTCAGTACTCCACTACCGTGCACAATGTGGTGGAGGTGAGAAAGGCTGGGTACGACGCCTGCAACAGCTCCAGCCCCATCGCGACATTTTTGACCGGCAACGATGTCGTCCCACTTGCAGTCATTGGGACGCGGTACTTCATCTGCGGCGTCCCAGGGCATTGCGGTGCCGGTATGAAGGTTCAAGTCAATGTGAAGTCGAAGGCAGTGCGGCCAGTACAACGGTGCCGAGGGACGGGGAAGCGGCTCCGGTGCCGGTCTGAGACTGTATTAAGCTCAGCCACGACGGCTGGCATTGATCAGTCTGCGGTGGCGCGGTTGGTCTGGCTGTTGTCGCGACTGGTCTCATGTTGTTCTTTTAGTGACCGACGATTGTGGTGCTTTTTTCTTCTTGACACGACGTGCATGTTTATTTGTGTATTATAAATCAGTTTTTTTGTTAAATGTAATTTCTTCCATTATAATTGGATTTAACTTATCTTTTTACAAAATCAAACTATAATCAAGTGTATATAATCATGCAATAAATAAAGGGCAGCGCTTGGTGCTGGTCGGCCGGCCCAAATTTCGGTCAACCGTGCACTAGCCGTCAGATGCAAGCTGCGTAGGCCGTCTGATTTGGCTGCTCAGTTGCTTACTCCCCACACCTTGCGCAGCCTCGCCCAAACACCCTTCCGCTCG
>NC_057794.1:509835154-509838836 GCF_018294505.1 Triticum aestivum
GGTCCCTAGCAGCATGTCACGCCGGCAAGATGCAGTATCTATGGCTTCTACCACGTTGATGCTCGCAATTGACACTCGCACTAGTTCGAGATAAAAATCTCTTGCTCCAGCATTTGCATGCGCTGGTTGTAACATCTCGCCAGCAAGCCGGTGGTCACCGTCGCTGATTCCAACATCTACAGTCTCTAGTTCCAGCAAATGCGCGAGCCGGTTCCATGAAAAGGACTTCGCCTAGGGCCCATCAGTTCCAGCAAAAATGTGCAGCTTGTGGTCACCACCGTCGTAGCTACTCTGATGACTGCAAAATTTTTGCCGATGGTTCCCAGCACCTCGCCAAGCTGCTAGAAGCATGGTTGCACGGTCGGCGCCATCGTAGCTTGCGGGAACCATGGTTGCACGGTCACTAAGGTTTTGCAGCTTTTCTCCTGCCCCATTTCAGCATCCACACATGTCAATTCTATCAAAAAATGACCGGATGCAGCATCTATTGCTGTCGGGTTCCCGGGATGCACCACGGCTGGTTCCAGTGTCCTCACGACTGATTCCAACAAAAAAAAACATGGTCAGATGCAGCATTGTGTGTCCCGTTGTAGCTTTTCTCTTTGGCGAGCGTAGCTTTCCTTCGTCGTTTTTCTTTTAAGATGGCAGATTTATGATTTTATCTTAGCAGTTATAAAGGGCATCTATTTTTACGTTATCGTATTAGAGAAAACGGCTAAGAGATGAGATGAGTAACAAAAATGATAATATTTAGTATAAATATTTTTTTCCATTTAGCTTTGAATTTTCATTTGCCTCACAAATGTTATAACCTCTCCAGGGCGGACAGCCTGCTTCAAATTGTTTTCTTATGAGAGTTTTCCACTATATTTAAGGTGTACTTTGTGGTAGTGTTTGGACGTAAGTACCTGGTTGAAGCCAATGTGCCCAAGGTATAGTTCCCCACTCAGGACCGCAGAGATTACCCCTTGAACAGGAGAATTCTACTAAAAAAAGAAACAAGAGCATCTCCAGGAGAAATGGTTGTGATAAAAAATTCTCTCTCCAATCCATAATAAGTGTCGTGGTTTATCTCAAATGTATAGTACATATATGGCAACTAATTACAAGTGGAATTACCTTTCACTACCAAAAACTGGGACCAACTATAAATCCTCTTAGCCAAATATGATTTTAGCTATATGACAACTGTGAGGCGCCCTTACTATGAAGACTATGCAACTTCTGAATTTGGTCAACACAACATATTATTAATAGTGAATTTGTGTGAATTTTGACAGCGACATACATCTTAATTATTATTTTTAGAAGAAACTTAATTAATTATATAATTATTTGCCGTACCGATGTAGTATATGTGCGTACCAACACGTTTGGAATGTTTAACTAGAGAATATGTTGGATTAATTTTTGTTTAGTATGCTCGTGTGGGCATCCGGATCGATCGAGGACAAGGTCTACTGATAGCTACTGATGATTTCCTAACTAATTGTTTAGACATGGTCTGCTGACAATTTCGTTACTAATCGTTTTATCCCCAGGCCCGGTCTACCGACGGCTACCTATCTCATCTTCCTCATTGTTAGTTTTCTATTAAAGCTATGGAGCCAAGTATATATAATAATATCAGTTTCAGGAGCTAACGTGCATGACGTCATTTTCATGTATTTTTGACGACCTACTCTGTCACCTGGTCAACGCGCTTACACCCGATGATCCTTCTTAACACATCCATCGCCTATATATGTCAGACACACTAGTATCAATGATCTCACAACACCATCCATCCTGCAGCCATTTTCTCTTTAGCTTTCTTGGAGCTTGTGATCATTAGTTGATCAGACAACATAACCAATTTTCTCTCTAGCGCTAACTTCCATCCCCCATCATATTTTCAGTTACTACTAAGTCAGCTAGCTAGTAGATCCATATTTAATCCTTGGGGAACAAAGCTTTTATTCTGATCACCGTGGCCATGACCATGCTTGGGATGGCGCTCGGTGCCAGCCACACCGTGGGTGCGCCAGACGGGTCGTGGGACCTTCAGACAAACTACTCCCGGTGGGTTTCGAGAATTAGGTTCACCACCGGCGATGAGCTCAAGTTCCAGTACTCCGCTGTCGTGCACAACATGGTGGAGGTGAGCAAGACGGGATGTGACTCCTGCAACGGTTCCAGCCCCATAGCAACTTTTCCGACCGGTAATGATGTTGTTCCGCTTGCCACTGTCGGGACCCGATATTTCATCTGCGGCATCTCCGGGCACTGTGACGCCGGCATGAAGGTCGAGGTCAACGTCAAGTCGAAAGAAGTGCGGACAGTGAAGCGGTGCCGATGAATAGGGAACCGGCGTTGGTGTCAGTCTGAGACAGTATTAAGCTCAGCTGCGGCGGGTGACCCGGCTCGGTCTGATAGTTGTTGCGGCTGGTGTTACGTTGTTCTTTTAGAGTGAATGATGATTGTGGTCCTTTTTTCCTTGTTCGGTCGTAGCATGGTCCCTTTGTGTATTAAATTCAATTCTTTTGTTAAATGTAATTGCATTCATTATAATTGGATTCAACATATCTTCTTGCAAAAACCCAAATAATGACCAAGCGTGTAACCATGAAATAAATGTATCAAAGATGTGTTGAGTGCAATGACATTACATCCATCCATTATATACAACAGAAATTCAGAGCTAAATTCGTCTAGATAAGTAACATGATTTTTAAGGCGAAACTGTGGGGTAAACACCCAGTGCAAAATATTATATTATTGGGAAGTGTATGTACACACTGGTTTGAGATGAGCCTAGAAAGAAGATAAATCAAGAAAACAATCCCCAACAAACTGAGCCAAAAAAGAAGAAATGAAAATTACAAGACTTTAGCTCACCAAGCTTTGAAAGCATTGCCATATTTCGTTTTCATCTTGTGTCCCAAAATCTGCTCGCCAAGACACTAAAATTACAAGAGTTCAGCTCGCCAAGCCCTTGTTCATCCTGTTACCATCAAGCTAAAATCATCAGCTCGGGATCCCTTACCCGAGAGCCGCCGGATTTAACCCCGACACGGGCTACGTTGCTTAGCTCTCTGGTGAGCGATGTGGTGGCGGGTGTTGACGATGTACCTTGGCCCTGTGGGTGGCGAGGTGCACGGTGATGGGTGATCCTTGCGGAGCAGATGACTTCAGTGAAAGCTTTGCCCTGATCTGGATCTGTTGCTCCCATTCCATCATGGTGGGGTCCCCGTGAGAGTTCCCTCGATGTCGTGGGAGCTGTGGTCGAGCGAAAGCTTTGCGCTCCGGCGCTGGCGGCGACAAAGCATGCGGATGTTGTATTCCTCTTGGGGCGTCGCCTTGGACCTCTCCTTGCCGTCCAACTCTCAAGGTGAAACTTTTCTTAGCTTCGGCTGATGCAACGGTGGCGACGCTTTGTGTCGGTACCCTCCCGGGGGCGTCGTCGGTGCGGGTGGGTCTTCCTCTGCATGGTGGTGGGTTTCAT
Source organism: Triticum aestivum (assembly GCF_018294505.1). Lineage (NCBI taxonomy): Eukaryota > Viridiplantae > Streptophyta > Magnoliopsida > Poales > Poaceae > Triticum > Triticum aestivum. The sequence continues at coordinate 509,838,639 of NC_057794.1, forward strand.
GTGCTTCTTCTCGGCTGCTAGCTCTAGGCGCTTAGGTGGACTTAGTGCGTTTTGAGAATTTTTGGCTAGTATTACTGATTTTCTTTAGATCAGCTTATGAGGTTCTCCTCGATGCCTCGCATCGGGTCATTTTGTATCGGTTTGGTTGTTTATACCTTTATCTATAAAGGGGGCGAAGCTTGTATTGAGAGAGAGAGA
>NC_057794.1:509840653-509873135 GCF_018294505.1 Triticum aestivum
CGGTCACCACCGTCGTAGCTACTCTGATGACTGCTTGCAACTTTTTTGCCGACGGGTCTCAGCACCTCGCCGCCCTTCTAGAAGCATGCCGCCATTCCATGCCTGTCGGCGCCGTCGTAGCTCGCGGGAACCATGGTTGCACGGTCGCTGAGGTTTTGCAGCTTTTCTCCTGCCCCATGTCAACATTAACACATGTCAATTCCATCAAAAAAGATGACCGTATGCAGCATCTATTGCCGTCGGGTTCCTGGGATGCACCACGGTTGGTTCTTGTGTCCTCATTGACTGGTTCCAGCAAAAACCATGGCCGGATGCAGCATGGCGGTGTCGCTTTGTAGCTTCTCTCTTTGGCGAGCGTAGCTTTCCTCCGTCGTTTTTCTTTTAAGATGGTAGATTTATGATTTTATCTTAGCAGCTATAAAGGCATTTACTTTTACATTATCGTATCAGAGAAAAGGGCTAAGAGATGAGTAACCAAAAAGATAATATTAGTATAAATATTTTTTTCATTCTGCTTTGAATTTTCATTCACCTCACAAATGTTATAACCTCTCCAGGGCGGACCTTGTGAGCCTGCTTCAAATTGTTCTCTTATGAGAGTTTTCCTCTATATTTAAGGTGTATACTTAGTGGTAGTGTTTGGACGTAAGTACCAAGTTGAAGCCAATGTGCCTAAGGTATAGTTCCCCACTCAGGACTACAGAGATTACCCCTTGATATTTGGGCGCACTGCAAAATGTAGTGGTTTTATTGTATGGAATGGAACAGGGGTACTCATACTAAAAAGAAAGAAACAAGAGCATCTCAAGGAGAAATGGTGGTGATAAAAAAAATTCCCCCTCTGATCCATAATAAATATCGTGGTTTAGCTCAAATGTATAGTACATATATGACAACTAATTATTAGTGAACTTACCTCTCACTACCAAAAACTAGGACCAACTATAAATCCTCTTTGTCAAATATGATTTTAGCTGTATGACAACAGCGAGGCGCCTTACCCTGCAGACTATGCAACTTTTGAATTTGGTCAACACAACAGGAATTACAAGAGGTCGGCTTTCTTTTCTTTTTTTTGAGCTAGAATGGGAGTTTTTATTGCTTAATGTTCAGAGCTACGAGTACAGGTGGGTGGTTCAAAAATACATGACGTCCTACTCGTAGCGAAGATGCCGCCTTTGCAAGACGATGTGCTTCATTGTTGTACTCCCGCCGTTAATGCCAGATCGTCACAGCTTCAAACATTGAGCTTCGCTGCTTCACGTCGCGAGCAATGACGCTGTAAGGGCCCTTGCATGATCTGTTAATCCCATCCACCACAGTGCTGCTGTCACAAGCGATTTGAACTCGCTAGTGGTTCAGGTCAGCCGCTGGCGCAAGCCATTCACGGCAAGCGGCTGCTTCTAAAATATCAGGTTCATTCGGACCAAAAGTAACAAGAGCAGAAGCACCTTGAAACCTTCCCTCCCCATCTCTGCACAATGCGCCCCGACCTCGACAGGCCATCGTCAACGTTGATCTTCATCATGCTCTCATCAGGTCGAAGCCATCTTTGCTCTTGTTGCTGGGCCGGCCCACGCAGCCACTGGCTCAGCGCCAGATTGCATTGTGGCGCAGGAGGCGCTGACTAGGATGAAGTCATTAATTGAGGAGTATTTCTTTTCAAAATCACTTTCATCTTCTCTGATTGTGACAAATGGTGCGTTGCATGTGTGTCATTTGTCGCAGCCTTACAACTTTCTCTCTTTTTCGTAAATTCACTTATTCAAAACGTTTCAGGCCGTATGCATCTCCAGATGCAGAGGCCGGGGGTCATCCTTCTTTTCTAAAAAAAATAAATCTCGAACCGTATTCATCGTTGGATTCCTTGTGTCTAGATCTTCAAAACTACTCCCTCCGTTCCAAATTACTCGTCGTTGAAATGGATGTATGTAGAATGAAAATACATCTAGATACATCCATACCTGCGACAAGTAATTCGGAATGGAGGGAGTAGATCCCATGTTGATAGATTTTGACGAACTTTTTCATGAAAAAACCGGACGAAAAAATCATGCCTCTCGCAGAAGGTAAACAAACGTGTTTTTTTCATTTCCGAGAGGCATGGCCATGTCTTTCGCGGAAGCAAAACCTTACCTCTCACAGAAGGAAAAAATGAAAACACTTTTTTGTTTTCAAGAGCACGGCTGTGCCTCTTGTGCAAGGAAAATCGTGCCTCTCGCAGCAGAAAGAAATGCATTTTTTCTGTTTCTGAGAGGCACGGTCGAGCCTCCCACGGAAGCAAATCTGTGCCTCTTGCGGAAGGAAAAAAACACATTAATTTTTTCTTTATCGAGAGGCACAGCCGTGCCTCTCATGGAAGCAAATCTCTACCTTTCACGGAAGCAAAGAATATGTTTTTTTCGTTTCAAGAGACATAGTCGTGCCTCTTGCGGAAGCAAATCCGTGCATCTTGCGAAAGCAAAAAAGAAGAAGAAAACACGTTGAAGCTAAAGAAGAAAACTATGCCTTTTGAGAAAAATGTCAAAAGCTAAGAAAGACAGGTGAAAAAATGAAAGGCCGAAAAAAACAAACAAAAAACATCTAAAAAGCTGAAAATGTGTGTGAAAAAATAAAAAAAAACTGAAGGAAGCACCCAGAGCACGACATGTGACGGCGGGTAAGAGCGCGCCAAATGGAGCGCTCTCAACCCATCTCAAATGACTTTTGAAAGGCTCCCGAACGAGCGCTCCTTAATTAGTTGCTATGTGACTAGGAGGTCTCCTCCACCGATGGGTGTCCTATCCGTCGGTGAAAATAAATTTTCTTTGACAGCCGACTAAACAAAGCCGATAAGTTTAAAGATTTTTGAGCTTTTTTCTTGCCAAAAAAGCATATTTTAATCATTACAATATATCACAATTTTTCAATTCCATCAGAACAGTACAGTACGTGCATCCATTCCACCATAATTGTCCGTGTTATTTCATCAGTATATACAAAGTTTTATCCATTCCACTATATTATGCCAATTACCCGAGTCCCTACTCTTCCTCGAGAAAGAGCCCAACCATTTCTTATAATCCTCTCAAAGATTAGTGTCAATCACTGCACTCAGCGACTACCTGCCTCTATGCCTGGTCGGGAGTCCCAAGGATGACGTATCCATTGGTTCAGTGTGTCGTCTCCCCCAAGCGAGGCGACGCGGGCTCCCCTCCCTCCCTTAAGGCATCTCCAGCCGCGCCCTCAGAAAAGCCTTCCTAAATGTTTTTTTGTACCTGCGCTGAAAAACGGCCCAGTCACGTCCCCAGGAGCCCGATTTTCGCCGGCCTGAGCCAAAAACAGCGCCGGCGGATCCAGGCCGAACCCGGCGCGCTGGGGGTGCCGGGGCGAACTGTTTTGGCGCGAAAAAGCCACGGGCCAGCCGCGTCAGGGACATGGCGGCTCGTCTTCCCCCCAACTGCCTCGGTTCCCGCGGGGAATCAATGGCAAGGCTGCCGCCGGTCAGCCTTGCCATTGATTCCTCACGGGCGGCGCGTCTCGGGACGGCGCGCCGACGCCTTCCCTCCCTCGCGTGCGTACACACGGCGCGGAGCGGCTATAAAAGCCGGCGGTTCTCGCCGGTGCCCACACCAGACTCGCCCCTCGCCGCCGCCCAGCCCCTCTCTCTCCGTCTCCGTCTTCCTCTCCCGAGCGCCACCGGCAGCCCCTCTCTCTCCCTCTCTACCACCGCCGAGCCCGTCGCCATGGCCGAGCGCTTCCCCGGAGACGAGGCGGCGGTGAACGGCTTCGGCCGGCATTCGCTCCGCGAACAGGAGTCCTGGCTCCTATTCCAGGCGAACATCCCGGCGCCGCCGGACATACGGGCCGACGGGGTGGCGGCTCAGCGACGGGGGAGTGCCCGTTCCCCCGTTACCCGACGCCGTGGCGAAGCCCACGTACTTTGCCGAGGAGGTCGAGGTCGCGCGCGCCTCCCTGACTGACGACGAGCGCTCCCTCCCCCAGTACGCCGCCGGCAATCACGCGGATTGGGCGGCGTACTTTCAGTGCCGCCAGCAGCAGCGCCTGGCCTCCACCAACGACGCGCCGGTGGTCAGCGGCGTGAAGAACAGCGTGGGGCGCCACCTGTGGTGGGGCGTCCCGGGCCGCACGCTGGAGGGCGTGCTGACGCACCTCGACAGCGGCAACAACCCGCCGTTGACCTATCCTGCGACGGGGGCCGCCCCGTCGCAACACCGAGGCGCATGGGCGCCAAGGAGGTTCGCCTCCTCCTCGTCTTCCTCCTCTCGCTCATCTTCCCACTCCTCCGGTTCTCTGGCGCTTCTCGGCATCAAGGCCGAGCCCGCGGCGGAGACGCCAATCGGTCGGCGCACTCGCAGCGTCGGCATCGTCATCAACGAGGGCGGCCGGCGCGCCCCCTCCTCGTCGGCTCCTCCGCGCTTCCTCAAGCCGAAGATGGAGTCGGGGCTAGCGCTGGTGAAGACGGAGCCGGGGCTGGCGCCGGTGGAGGCGGAGTTCGACTACGACGACGCGGCCCTAGAATGGGCGCGCCAGGACTCCATTGCGATGGAGAAGGCGCGCTGGAAGAAGGAGAAGGAGCGCCAGCGCGCCGCCCTGCGCCGCTTCGAGGAGCGCCGACGCGGCCACGTTGAAGACAGGGTCGTCGTCTTATGCGACAGCGACGACGACGATGACGCGCCGTCGCCAGTCCGCCATAGTGACGCCGGGCAGGGGTCCAGCAGGGGCGCCTGCGTCAAGGAGGAGAAGGCCGACGACGGCGATGGCGGCGACGGCGGCGACAACTTCAGCCCTTTTCTTTTTTAGATTAGGTTAATGTAACGAAAATGCGCGAATTTCACCAAAATTTGTCATGTTTGGCCGAAATTTAACTAGTTTTTATCATAACTTCGCCGAACGGTCCTTTTTTTAATACGCGCCCGGGGGCGGCGCTGGGGGCCGACGGCTGGGGACCGACTCGCCCCCAGGGCCATTTTTTGCGCCGGCTCACCCCCAGGCGGCGCTTTTAGACGCCCCCTGGGGGGCCAACGACTGGAGATGCCCTTAGCCCCCTCCCGCCGTCGCTGGTGTGCGCCACCGGGCCTTGCTCGTGTGGTGTCAGCGGCGGCAGCCCCGACTTCCCTGCCCGCAGCGCCCCTGCTTGGGAGGGCTGGCAGCGGTGTCCCTAGGTCGACAACGGTTCTGGCAAAGACACGTCGTTTCGGGTGGCGCGGCTCCGGGTGGTGAGGTGGTGATGACACGGCCGTTTGGCTGCGGGGTAGTGCGGTGGCTAGAGGCAGAGCCCTCCGGCCCCAGAGATAGAGCTCTCCATGTATCTTTTTTTACATCGTAATACGTGTTTCATTCGTATCATGAAAAAATACAAGTCACGTAAAGACCGACATGACTGCTGAAAAGATAGCAGAATATCGCTAAGCTTAACACAAACTCCCATCATCTGCCTCCGGCACCACCACAACAGTCACCAAAGAAAAAAAAATGACAGATCACCTCCTCACCCGAGCTCGACGCGGCTCCATCGCTGATAAGAAGCTTTGCGGGCCTTCAAAGTGGCTCACCAAAAGTGAAGCCATTGTCGTTGAACGAATCAGGCCGGGGCAACACCCTGGACACGCTGTCAAACTCCAGATCTGACACCCCACCATGATTAAGACGCCGAAGGAAGAAACCATAGCTCTCCACGTATCTACATATGCATGGTTGCACGTCTATCGTAGAATACGCAACAAGATTTATTTATTTTTGGAGACATAATGCGCAACCAGATCAACAAGATAGCAAAACCAGGGAGGCCAGCTGGGCCGGCCCATGTTTCTGATTTGTTTTATGCTTCACTAACTTTTTTCTACGTTCCGAGTTCCTGTATGCTTCTTAACAGCTTTTCTTCCCAATTCTACTGCTTCTTCCATACTCTCTCTGTAAAGAAATATAAAAACGTTCAGATCATTAAGTAGTGATCTAAACGCTCTTATACTTCTTTACGGAGAGAGTACATTGCATTTTTCATGGGTTTTCTGTTGTTTCAACCAGATGGACATTTTTAAGTACACAATGCTTTTTTAAAAATACTTAATTTGTTTTATGTATTTTTTTAAATTGTACATGTAATTTCCAATTATTCACATACCTTTTAGAAAAAATATTTTGTGTAACTCAAAAAATTGACACTCAAAAAATATGGTTGTATTTTTATGCAAGAAAACAGTTGTAAAACAAATGAAATCCAAAAGAAAGCAAAAATATCTGGACATAAAAAAAAAGGTGTGAAACAAACAAATGAAAGCTAGGAGGAGAGTAGCGTCGACTGAGACAGCCCATTAGGACAGCTCCTTGTGCATTTCCCTGCCAAACAGTCATGCGGAGCTGCACATAGCGAAATCACTCATTAAGTAATACTCTTTGCAAAGATCACTCACGTCTACTTAAATTGCGACAAGTGGTGCATATGCAGGGCGTCACTATTGCAACCTGTGAGTTTTTTTTTAGATTCGTTTCTTCAAAATGTTTTATCTCTTAAACCGTGCGCCTAAATTTTGAACCATTTTCATCATTGAATTCATCACGTTGATATCTTCAAAATTAGATCACATGTTGATATATTTCGATGAACTTTTTTTTTCAAAACTAGAGAATATTATTTTTGCCTTTCGGAAGAGGCACGCATGTGCCTCTCACCGAAGCAAATACATGCCTCCACGAGAAATAAATCCGTGGCTCTCGCAGAAGGGAAAACGTGTTTTTCTTTTTCTTTTTCTTTTTCTTTTTCAAGAGGCACGGTTGTGCATGTCGCAGAAGCAGATCCGTCCTTCCATGAAAGGAAAAAAAGTGTTTTTCATGTAAGCAAATTTGTGCCTCCACGAAAAGTAAATCTATACGTCTAGCGGAGGAAAAAGAAAAAAGAAAACGTGAATTTTTTCCTTTTGCGAGAAGTACGGCTGTGTCTCTCGCCGAAGCAAATCTGTGCCTCCACGAGAAGTAAATCCGTGCCTCTCACGAAAGGAAAAAATGTATTTTTGTTCTTTTCCATAAGGCACGATTGTGCTTCTTGCTGATGCAAATCCGTGACTTCACGACAAGTAAATCCGTGCATCTCATGAAAGGAAAAAAAACATGTTTTTTTCCTTTTCCGAGAGGCATGTAAGCAAATCCGTGCCTTCATGAAACGTAAATCCATGTCTCTCGCGGCAAAAAAACATTTTTTTCACCGAAAAATGAAATTTTTGGTCCAAAACATAAGCAAAACCGAAGGAAACCTGAAAAGCAAAAAAATAAAAAATAAAACATCTAAATCAGAAGACGCACAGAAAAAAATTTGAAGGGAGCGCCCAGAGCGCGACACGTGACGACTGAGAGTGTGTCAGGTGGCGCGCTCCCAGCCCATCCAAAGTGACCCATGCGGAGGCTCCTGAAGGAATACTCGCTCATTAGTTGCTCTGTGCACATAGGACCTATCCAACAAAAGGGTCAGATCGATCCTCATCTGTGTTGCGCTAATTTTATTTGTTGGATGCCGGTCCTGGTTGTATGTTATAAATGATGATCAAGTGGAGTTCTCATATATGACGCTTGGTGCGAAATATTGTCGAGTGGACACAGAGAGTGATCGTGTATGGGATCGTCCAGTCGGTTTTATAGTGATTTTGTTGGTTTTTCTTCTGGTTTTATGAATTGTTTTCATATTTTCCATAGAACACATGAATTTTTATTTTTTTTAAAGTCGACTTTCGAAATTTATGAATATTTCTTAAATGCCTTTACAATACAGAACATTTTACTTATTTTCTGAATGTTTTTATTTAAAACTGATATTTTTCAGATTTCAAAAAGGTTCTTTAAAATAGTGAACACTTCTTCAAAAAATAATATATTAAAAATAGTCAAAATGAAAAGGTGGACAACAAATGGAACAATAATACCAAACACACAAAAACTGAAATGAACCTGATAGAAACCAAGAAAAAAGAGAGAAAAGCAAAATAGAAAATAAACCCACTACTAGGCTTGGCCAGGGGAGCACAAACAATATGCTTCGATCGACTCCCTCCCATTGAAACTTTGACATTGTGAGTATCATATAAGAAATACCGACCTAATGGGTGATACCATCTATCGCCCTTTATGGGTGATACCACTTGTATCACCTGCTACCAGCGCATTTCGGCTAGTCTTCGGGTGTGTCCCATCATGCATAGATTTTTTTATTGAGAGTGTGTGCGCTTTTTTATTATATTATTATTTATTCATTTTTCTCATGTATACAGAATATAATATAAATGTTCTCAAAATATTATAGGTTAAAAATTAGTCCATGAGACAAATAACTACCAGCTTGTCTTTAAACAAATTCCTCATGCATTTGAAAACATGTAAAAAAATATTAAAAATGTTCATCATGTATTTAAAATAAAAATATGAACCGGTATATAGAAAATGTTCAATGTGTGTATTTCAAAGATGGTTGTCATGTATTTAGAAATTATTCAATGTATATTTGGAAAATGTTCAACATATACTAGCAAAATGTCATGTACAAAATATATTTTTTACCAAAAGTGTGAATCATATACATTTTTTTACATTCCTTTTCAAAAAGACAAGAAGGAAGAATAGTAGAAAAGAACAAATGAAAAAGAATAAATGAAAAGAACAACTGAAAAGAAAAGAAAAGAAAATGCAAAAGCAAAAGGTAAAGAAATGAACAATCAAACCAATGACAGTTCATCCCGGTAAACTGAATAGAAAACCATTTGGTAAATCGGTTCACAAAGAGAGAATGAGGCCGAAAGAACATAACTCGTCGTGAATCGCTGCTCTTTTGGGCCGATTCTTATAATACGACCCCAATGAGCGAGTGTCTCCTATCAAGCGATACATAGAGGGAGCCACTATGTCTCGTGTGACGGGAGACAGAGTCGGTTGTTGCTTGAAGGAAGCTCGCGAATGGGATGTTCCAACTTTTTTTTTGGAGAAACACAAGGGATAATCCAACTTGCTGGCGCAACCAGGCGCCTGCCTAAATGGGCTGGCACATTGCTCTGGGAGGCCACTGACTCATGTCTTTATATGTTTTTTTCACTTGTTTTGCTTACTTTACTTTTGTTTATACTTCCAAAATTGTATATATTACAAAAAGCAATTTACAGATTTTTTGCAAAAATGGTAGCCATGCATCAAAACATGTTAATTGTGTATAGAAAAAATGTTTCTGATGTATACAAAAAATTTATAATATGTATGCAAAAAGTAGACATAAAAATATAAGTTTTCAAAAATGTTAATCATGTATTCGAAAAATATTAAACGTGTATATAAAAACATTTTTTATGTATACAAAATATCTACAATGTGTATGAAAAAGTAGACATTCAAAAGTATATGTTTAAAAAATTAATTATGTATCTAAAAATTTTAAACATGTACTTTCTCCGTCCTATAATGTAAGACATTTTATGACACTACATTACGGGACAGAGGAAGTATATATAATATGTTAAACCTGTACAAAAAATGTATAGGCTGAATAAAAAAATGTATGATGTGTACGAAGAAAAGTAGACATCAAAACATATATTGAAAAAAAATATCCAACCGCTTGGGGTAGTTACCCCCATGTCTGATATACTATCATGTAGTAGTATATATACTACTTTATCATCGCAAGTATGTTCATATACTATATATAAGCTATTTCAAAGTGTGTTACATGAAAAAATTGTAAGTTGGCTCATGATTTCTATTATATTTGTGAAATACCTACATATTTGTACGTAAAAATGAGCATACTTAAAATACGATATATACTACCAAAAAAGTAGTATATATACTAGCTAAATATTCTTGTATACTACACACTTCACGTACATACTCTCCGATTTAATAGGTACTACATACAGCATATAAAAGGCAAGTCGTGGTAACTACCATCGGGTGGTAGGAAATGTACAATGTCTATGAAAACAATAGACATGAAAAAAAAAATTGGGAAAAATGTTAATCTAGTATTTGAGAAATGTTAACCTGTATTAAAAAATTAACCTTGATGTATATGAAAAGTTTACAATCTTTTCAAAAAATGTAGATACGTGTTTAAAAATAAAGGGAAATAAAAAACTGAAGATAAAAAGGGAACAATAAAAACAAAGTGAAAACAGTTCAAAGAAAAAACAAGAAAGAAACAAAAGAAAATAAAACATAAAAAACAGGGAAAGGACCGACATAAACATTAACACGAACCCAGCAGTGAAAACCAAACAAAGTAACCCGCACAGAAAAAACTGGGTTGAAACGCGTGAAAACCCGGAAAAGGGAATAAAATGTCATGACCTAGTACACTAATGGGCCATCATGGTCGCGATGCGCCTGAGGCGGCCAGAGCGTACATCTTGCTATAAGTGAGATATAGATCCGCGATACATAACATTCCATCAAAGTACGTGATAGATAGCCATTGTGGGGAATCCTAGTTTCACGCACGTAGCATGAAATACGGCTCTTCTCCTACAAAAGGAACCGTCGTGCTAGCTTTGTTAGTAGACGCATTGTTTAACGGATTTGAACTTTCCATCCGGTTTTGGCCGAGATCACTAATTAAGGGGTATCCATTAAAAAGGTCACTATCACTTTCCTAGGGCTTGACTAGTGACGCATTGCATGTGCGTCACTTCTCGCAATCAGGGAGTTTTTCTTTCTATCGTTGGATTCTCGTGCGTCCAAATCCAGGCCAGAAGGGGCAAGAAAATTAAAACCAAGCCAGAAGTAACTTGTTTTTCACCCTTTTCTTCATTTCTGAGAGGCACACTCGTGGAAGCAAAAATGTGCCTCCACGAGAAGTAAATTTGTGCCTGCCATGGAAGCAAAAAAATCAAGTTTTTTCCTTTTCCGAGTACCTCTTGCGGAAGCAAATCCATGCTTCCCATGGAAGAAAAAAAAATGTGTTTTTTCATGCATAAACAATTTGACTCTTTTTTTCTCCAAGACATTGGGAAAACCACACGAAAACAAAAAAAACATCTAAAACCCAAAACGCGTATAGAAAAAATTAAAAAAATCCTGAGGGAGGGCCCAACATGAGCCATATGGCGGCAGTTGCAGGCATGCTATGTGTCGCACACTCATCCACCAAAGCGGCTTATGCGGGGCTCGTGAAAGGGCTAGTCCTTGATCAGTTGCTCTCGGTTTCGGAGGTTGGATAATTGTTTTATTCCTTTCCTTTTTTCTATGTTTTTCAGGTTTTTTGTTGAACTTTTTCATAATCACAGACTCATTTCAAATATGTGGACATTGTATATTTATCAAATTTTAATAAATTAAATTCCATACAATTCAAGAACTTTTTCAAATTTATGTACACTCTTAAAACTCATGATCATTTATTAATATCTTGAACTTTTTTAATTTTTTTTGTTTTTCTAAATTAAAAAAAATCAAATTCATGAGAAGTTTCCATATTCATGAACCTTTTTCAAATACATGATATTTTTAATTTATGGTATTTTTCAAATCAGCGGAAAAAATATTTAGATTTTTGTCCTTCTAGCTGCTGGTTTTTAACTTTTTATCCAATAAGGTGGAAGCGAAAGGAAAAAAGCAACTAATTAAGGGGTACCTCTTGGAGGCCTCCCGTAAATGTATTTTTTAGTATGGGAGCCCGTCAAGTGATGCGGCCAACCGTCGCGACATGTCGCGTTCTAGGCGCATCCTCGGAATTTTTTTTCCTCTAACATTGCTGGGTTCATTCCCTAGATTTTTGTAATGGAAAATTGGTTTTGTAGGCTTTTTCTCGGGGAGCAACTTTTTCCGCGAGAAACACAACATGTGCTTTTGCGAGAATCACAGTTGTTCTTTTAAAAAGGAAAAGCAATGCCATGAGATACAGACTTGCTTCTGCGAGGAGCACACCCTTGCTGCTCGCAGGAAGCATGACCTGTGCTTCCCGAACAGTGGCGAAGCCACACTTGAGCTGGGTAGTCATTTGACTACACAACTTTTTGCAAAACCTACATATATCAAGTAGAAATCATGCCAAAAAATCTTATAAATGCATACATCTGACTACACAACATTCAATTGACCACATATGATTAGATTCCTGGCACCGCCACTGTTCCCGAAAGGAGTAGTGTTTTTCCCAAAAAAAATGACGAGAGACCTTTCCAACGGTACAGCTTAACTAGTGATTTCGACAAATAAAATCATGCAAAATGTGCTAGACGAGTGATTGTAACTAGCGGGGCAATGGCTATTTAGGCCTGGACAATTCACATTTTAACACTCACCTATAAAAATGTGCGACACTGGAGGACCCGCAATTGAGGCATCACATTTTTTTAGGTGAAATAAGTGGAGACCCTATTCAGCGCTTCAGGCGCCAGGGAAGCTCCCTGTCGCCCACACCTGACACTAATGAGCTGGCCCATGTACTCAACAGCATTTGAGAAGAAAACCAAAAAAAAAATCACAAAACACGTAAAAAGTTGTGAATTCAAAATAGTTCACCGATTTTTTTAAATCATGAATTTGGAAAAAGGCTCATTGATTTGAAAAAAGTTCATAAATTTCAAAAAAGTGCATTGACATTGAAAAAGAGTTCATGGAATATGAAAAAAAAGTTCATCAGTTGTTTTAAAAGAAAATCATTGAATTTGAAAAAAATTCATCGATTTGGAAAAAAAGTGCAACAATTTTGAAAAAAGTTCATTGATTAATAAAAAGTTCATTAATTTTAAAAGAAGTTTACTGAGTTTGAAAAACTTCACCGATTTCAAAAAGCATCGATATTTAAAAAAAGTGCATAAAATCAAAAAAATTCATCGATTTTGAAGAGAAAAACTGCTAATTTGAAAAAAGTTTGGTGATTTTGAGAAAAAGTTCACAAATTTAAAAAATGTCTGCGCATTGAATAAAACAAAAAGGAAAAAAGAACATGGAAAAGTGGGAAAAAGAAATGTGAACTCTTGATTCACAACGAATTGAGGAAATAATAAAGTGCAAATAAGAAGTTAAGCATCACCTGTGTGAAGTTGGCGTAGTGGTTACTACAGTTTTGTGTAACTCGAGGTGAAGAAGTCTAGGTAGATGTCATCGTAGTCGTCAAGGGGGTCCGTCGTCTTCTCATCTATGAAGCGGGAGACAGAGGCGCGTGCACGCTGTGCAAGGGCGCGTCACATCTTGTTGCGCTCATGCTGCTGCCCCAGAGCCCACATGCGGTCCTCCCTGATAGGTCTTGAGTTCCATGCCCATCGCTCGCACCTTTCTTGAAGCTTAGGAGGAAAAAAATGTGAATGGGCCAGCCTAGCTCATAGCGGGGTGTCCGCCGGATGGTGAAAATGCCTTTAACCGGCGAAGCGCCAAATAGACAATAGCAAAATAAGGTGGGCGCCCCTATATCTCGCATTCAACGAGTCTCGGTGTGAAATCCAAACGACCTCGGGGTAGGGGTCCCGAGTTGTGGGTCTCGGATCATGGGTAACAGGAGCAGGAAGGCAATGTTTACCCAGGTTCGGGCCCTATTGATGGAGGTAAAACCCTACGTCCTTCTCTTGTTTGTTTATATTGATAGAGATGTATCAAGTACAGAGTTAGGTCAAATGGAGCAATGAGGGCCCCACAAGGCACCAGGGGCGCCTACCCCCCTTAGCGCGCCTTGGTGGCTTGTGGGCCACCCCTTCGTCTTCTGACCCTCTCCCAAAGCTTCTAGGGTCTCTTATGTCCAGAAAAAATCATTAAAATATTTCGTGGCATTTGGACTTCTCTTTGATACTGATATCCTGGAAAACCAAAAACCAGCAAAAAATAACAACTCGCACTTGGCACCAAATTAATAATTTATTCCCAAAAAATGACATATAATGACATATGATTGCATATAAGACATCCAAGCATCACTGGAATATACAAGCCAAGTTCTATAATGAAAAATTCCCACTAGTTGTATGAAAGTGAAAGCATAGGAGATTCTCTATATGAAAAACATGGTGCTACTTTGAAGCACAGGTGTGAAAAGGAAAGTAACATTGCCCTTTCTATCTTTTTCTGTCATTTTTTGTTGGGCTCTTTTTTGTGGGCTCTTTTTGGCCTCTCTTTTTCGTCCGGAGTCTCATCCCGACTTGTTGGGAATCATAGCCTCCATCATCATTTCCTCACTTGGGACAATGCTCTAATAATGGATATGATGATCATCACACTTCTATTTACTTACAACTCAAAAATTACAACTCGATACTAGAACAAAATATGACTCTATATGAATGCCATTGGAGGTGTACCAGGATGTGCAATGATCTGGCGTAACATTTATAGAAAATGTTAAATGATGGCTGAGCCCCAAATACTATGTCAGCTATGTGATCATGCAAAGCAATGTGACAATGATCATGTGTGTCATAATAACGGAACAGTGGAAGTTGTTGTTGGGGAACGTAGTAATTTCAAAAAAAATCCTACGCACACGCAAGATCATGGTGATGCATAGCAACGAGAGGGAAGAGTGTGTCCACGTACCCTCGTAGACCGAAAGCGGAAGCGTTAGCACAACACGGTTGATGTAGTCGTACGTCTTAACGATCCGACCGATCAAGTACCGAACGCACGACACCTCCGAGTTCTGCACACGTTCAACTCGATGACGTCCCTCGAACTCCGATCCAGCCGGGCTTTGAGGGAGAGTTCTATCAGCACGGCGGCGTGGTGACGATGTTGATGTTCTACCGTCGCAGGGCTTCACCTAAGCACCGTTACGATATTATCAAGGTGGAATATGGTGGAGAGGGGCACCGCACACGGCTAAAAGATCCAAGAGATCAATTGTTGTGTCTATGGGGTGCCCCTCTCCTCCGTATATAAAGGAGGGAAGGAGAGGGCCAGCCAAGGGGAGGAGGCGCGCCCAAGGGAGGAGTCCTACTCCCACCGGGAGTAGGACTCCTCCTTTTCCTATTTGGAGAGGGAGAGGGAAGGAAGAGGAAGGAGGGAGGAAGGAAAGGGGGGCCGGCCCCCCTCCCAATTCGGATTGGGCTTGGGGCGGGGGCGCCCCCTCCCTTGCTCCTTTCCCCTCCTTTCCACTAAAGCCCATTAAGGCCCATATACCTCCCGGGGGGTTCCAATAATCTCCCGGTGCTCTAGTATTATCCCGATCTCACCCGGAACCATTCCGGTATCCAAATATAGTCGTCCAATATATCGATCTTTACGTCTCGAACATTTCAAGACTCCTCGTCATGTCCATGATCACATTCGGGACTATGAACTACCTTCGGTACATCAAAAACCATAAACTCATAATATAACTATCATCGAACTTTAAGCTCGCGGGCCCTACGGGTTCGAGAACTATGTAGACATGACCGAGACACGTTTCCGGTCAATAACCAATAGTGGAACCTGGATGCTCATATTGGCTCCTATATATTCTATGAAGATCTTTATCGGTCAAACCGCATAATAATACATTGTTCCTTTTATCATCAGTATGTTACTTGCCCGAGATTCGGTCGTCGGTATCTCAATACCTAGTACAATCTCGTTACCGGCAAGTCTCTTTACTCGTTTCGTAACACATCATCCCGCAACTAACTCATTAGTTGCAATGCTTGCAAGGCTTAAGTGATGTGTATTACTGAGTGGGCCCAGGGACACCTCTCCGACAATCGGAGTGACAAATCCTAATCTCGAAATAGGCCAACCCAACAAGTACCTTCGGAGACACCTATAGAGCACCTTTATAATCAGCCAATTATGTTGTGACGTTTGGTAGCACACAAAATGGTCCTCCGGTAAACGGGAGTTGCATAATCTCATAGTCATAGGAACATGTATAAGTCATGAAGAAAGCAATAGCAACAAACTAAACGATCAAGTGCTAAGCTAACGGAATGGGTTAAGTTAATCACATCATTCGCCGTTAATCAAATGACAACTCTTTGTCTATGGCTAGGAAACATAACCATCTTTGATCAACGAGCTAGTCAAGTAGAGGCATACTAGTGACACTCTGTTTGTCTATGTATTCACACATGTATCATGTTTCCGGTTAATACAATTCTAGCATGAATAATAAACATTTATCATGATATAAGGAAATAAATAATAACTTTATTATTGCGTCTAGGGCATATTTCCTTCAGTCTCCCACTTGCACTAGAGTCAATAATCTAGCTCACATCTTTATGTGATTAGTTCACATCTCCATGTGACTAATACCCAAAGGATTTACTAGAGTCTATAATCTAGTTCACATCGCTATGTGATTAACACCCAAAGAGTGATCATATTTTTCTTGTGAGAGAAGTTTAGTCTACGGGTCTGCAACATTCAGATCCATATGTATTTTGCAAATTTCTGTGTCTACAATGCTCTGCATGGAGCTACTCTCACTAATTGCTCCCACTTTCAATATGTATCCAGATTGATACTTAGGGTCATCTAGATCGATGTAAAAAGCTTGCATCGACGTAACTCTTTACGACGAACTCTTTTATCACCTCCATAACCGAGAAATATTTCCTTAGTCCTCTAAGGATAATTTTGACCGCTGTCCAGTGATCTACTCCTAGATCACTATTGTACTCCCTTGCCAGAAAGATGTAAGGTATACAATAGGACTGGTAAACAACATAGCATACTTTATAGAACCTATGACTGAGGCATAGGGAATGGCTTATCATTCTCTTTCTATTTTCTGCTATGGTCGGGTTTTGAGTCTTTACTCAACTTCACACCTTGCAACACAGGTAAGAACTCCTTCTTTGACTGTTCCATTTTGAACTACTTCAAAATCTTGTCAAGGTATGTACTCATTGAAATAACTTATTAAGCGTCTTGATCTATCTCTATAGATCTTGATGCTCAATGTGTAAGCAGCTTCATCGAGGTCTTTCTTTGAAAAACTCCTTTCAAATACTCCTTTATGCTTTCCAGAAAATTCTACATTCTTTCCGATCAATAATATGTCATTCACATATACTTATCAGAAATGTTGTAGTGCTCCCACTCACTTTCTTGTCAATACAAGCTTCATCGCAAGTCTGTATAAAACTATATGCTTTGATCAACTTATCAAAGCGTATATTCCCACTCCGAGATACTTGCACCAGTCCATAGATGGATCGCTGGAGCTTGCATATTTTGTTAGCACCTTTAGGATTGACAAAACCTTCTGGTTGCATCATATACAACTCTTCTTTAAGAGATCCATTAAGGAATGTAGTTTTGACATCCATTTGCCAGATTTCATAAAATGCAGCAATTGCTAACATGATTCGGACAGACTTAAGCATAGATACGAGTGAGAAACCCTCATCGTAGTCAATACCTTGAACTTGTCGAAAACCTTTTGCGACAATTCTAGCTTTGTAGATAGTAACACTACTATCAGCGTCCGTCTTCCTCTTGAAGATCCATTTAATCTCAATGGCTTGCCGATCATCAGGCAAGTCAATCAAAGTCCATACTTTGTTCTCATACATGGATCCCATCTCAGATTTCATGGCCTCAAGCCATTTCGCGGAATCTGGGCTCATCATCGTTTCCTCATAGTTCGTTGGTTCATCATGGTCAAGTAACATGACCTCCAAAACAGGATTACCATACCACTCTGGTACGGATCTCACTCTGGTTGACCTACGAGGTTCGGTAGTAACTTGATCTGAAGTTACATGATCATCATCATTAGCTTCCTTACTAATTGGTGTAGGAGTCACAGAAACAGATTTCTGTGATGAACTACCTTCCAAATAAGGGAGCAGGTATAGTTACCTCATCAAGTTCTACTTTCCTCCCACTCACTTCTTTCGAGAGAAACTACTTCTCTAGAAAGGATCCATTCTCAACAACAAATATCTTGCCTTCGGATCTATGATAGAAGGTGTACCCAATAGTTACTTTTGGGTATCCTATGAAGACGCACTTCTCCGACTTGGGTTTGAGCTTATCAAGATGAAACTTTTTCACATAAGAATCGCAACCCCAAACTTTAAGAAATGACAGCTTAGGTTTCTTGCTAAACCACAGTTCATCCGGTGTCGTCTCAACGGATGTAGATGGTGCCCTTTTTAATGTGAATGCAGTTGTCTCTAATGCATAACCCCAAAACGATAGTGGTAAATCGGTAAGAGACATCATAGATTGCACTATATCAAATAAAGTACGGTTATGACGTTCGGACACACCATTACGCTGTGGTGTTCCAAGTGGCATGAGTTTATGAAACTATTCCACATTGTTTTAAGTGAAGACCAAACTTGTAACTCAAATATTCGCCTCTGCGATCAGATCGTAGAAACTTTATTTTCTTGTTACGATGATTTTCCACTTCAGTCTGAAATTCTTTGAACTTTTCAAATGTTTCAGACTTATGTTTCTTCAAGTAGATATACCCATATCTGCTCAAATCATCTGTGAAGGTCAGAAAATAACGATACCCGCCGCGAGCCTCAACACTCATCGGACCTCATACATCAGTATGTATTATATCCAATAAGTCAGTTGCTCACTCCATTGTTCTGGAGAACGGAGTCTTAGTCATCTTTGCCCATGAGGCATGATTCGCAAGCATCAACTGATTCATAATCAAGTGATTCCAAAAGCCCATCGGCATGTATTTTCTTCATGCGCTTTACACAAATATGACCTAAACGGCAGTGCCACCAATAAGTTGCACTATCATTATTAACTTTGCATCTTTTGGCTTCAATATTATGAATATGTGTATCACTACGATCGAGATTCAACAAACCATTTTCATTGGGTGTATAACCATAGAAGGTTTTATTCATGTAAACAGAATAACAATTATTCTCTCTTAAATGAATAACCATATTGCAATAAACATGATCTAATCATATTCATGCTCAACGCTAATACCAAATAACACTTATTTAGGTTCAACACTAATCCCAAAAGTATAGGGAGTGTGCGATGATGATCATATCATTCTTGGAACTACTTCCAACACACATCGTCACTACACCCTTAACTAGTCTTTGTTCATTCTGCAACTCCTGTTTCGAGTTACTACTCTTAGCAACTGAACCAGTATCAAATACCGATGGGTTGCTATAAACACTAGTAAAGTACACATCAATGACATGTATATCAAATATAGCATTGTTCACTTTGCCATCCTTCTTATCCGCCAAATACTTGGGGCAGTTCCGCTTCCAGTGACTAGTCCCTTTGCAGTAGAAGCACTTAGTCTCAGGCTTAGGTCTAGACTTGGGCTTCTTCACTTGAGCAGCAACTTGCTTGCCGTTCGTCTTGAAGTTCCCTTTCTTTCCCTTTGCCCTTTTCTTGAAACTAGTGGTCTTGTTAATCATCAACACTTGATGCTCTTTCTTGATTTCTACCTTCATCGATTTCATCATCATGAAAAGCTCGGGAATCGTTTTCGTCATCCCTTGCATACTATAGTTCATCACGAAGTTCTACTAACTTGGTGATGGTGACTAGAGAATTCTGTCAATCACTATTTTATCTGGAAGATTAACTCCCACTTGATTCAAGCGATTGTAGTACCCATACAATCTGAACACATGCTCACTGCTTGAGCTATTCTCCTCTATCTTTTATCTATAGAACTTGTTGGAGACTTCATATCTCTCAACTCGGGTATTTGCTTGAAATATTAACTTCAACTCCTGGAACATCTCATATGATCCATGATGTTCAGAACGTCTTTGAAGTCCCGATTCTAAGCTGTTAAGCATGTTGCACTAAACTATCAAGTAGTCATCATATTGAGCTAGCCAAACGTTCGTCTGCATCTGCTCCTGCAATAGGTCTGTCACCTAGCGGTGCATCAAGGACATAATTCTTCTGTGCAGCAATGAGGATAATCCTCAGATCACGAATTCAATCCGCATCATTGCTACTAACATTTTTCAACTTAGTTTTCTCTAGGAACATATCAAAAATAAAACAAAGGAGCTAAACACGAGCTATTGATCTACAACATAGATATGCTAATACTACCAGGACTAAGTTCATGATAAATTAAAGTTCAGTTAATCATATTACTTAAGAACTCCCACTTAGATAGACATCCCTCTAATAATATAAGTGATCACGTGATCCAAATCAACTAAACCATAACTGATCATCACGTGAAATGGAGTAGTTTTCAGTGGTGAACATCACTATGTTGATCATATCTACTATATGATTCACGCTCGACCTTTCGGTCTCAGTGTTCCGAGGCCATATCTGCATATGCTAGGCTTGTCAAGTTTAACCTGAGTATTCTGCGTGTGCAAAACTGGCTTGCACCCGTTGTAGATGGACGTAGAGCTTATCACACCCGATCATCACGTGGTGTCTGGGCACGACGAACTTTGGCAACGGTACATACTCAGGGAGAACACTCTTATCTTGAAATTTAGTGATAGGTCATCTTATAATGCTACTGTCAATCAAAGCAAAATAAGATGCATAAAAGATAAACATCACATGCAATCAATATAAGTGATATGATATGGCCATCATCATCTTGTGCTTGTGATCTCCATCTCTGAAGCACCGTTATGATCACCATCGTTACCAGTGCGACACCTTGATCTCCATCATAGCATCGTTGTCGTCTTGCCAACTATTGCTTCTATGACTATCGCTACCGCTTAGTGATAAAGTAAAGCAATTACAGGGCGATTGCATTGCATACAATAAAGCGACAACCATATGGCTCCTGCTAGTTGCCGATAAATCGGTTACAAAACATGATCATCTCATAAAATAAAATATAGCATCATGTCTTGACCATTTCACATCACAACATGCCCTGCAAAAACAAGTTAAACGTCCTCTACTTTGTTGTTGCAAGTTTTACGTGGCTGCTACAGGCTGAGCAAGAACCGTTCTTACCTACGCATCAAAACCACAACGATAGTTCATCAAGTTAGTGATGTTTTAACCTTCTGAAGGACCTGGTGTAGCCACACTCGGTTCAACTAAAGTTGGAGAAACTGACACCCGCCAGCCACCTGTGTGCAAAGCACGTCGGTAGAACCAGTCTCGCGTAAGCATACGCGTAATGTCGGTCCAGGCCGCTTCATCCAACAATACCGCCGAACTAAAGTATGACATGCTGGTAAGCAGTATGGCTTCTATCGCCCACAACTCACTTGTGTTCTACTCGTGCATAATACATCAACGCATAAAACCAGGCTCGGATGCCACTGTTGGGGAACGTAGTAATTTCAAAAAAAATCCTACGCACACGCAAGATCATGGTGATGCATAGCAACGAGAGGGGAGAGTGTGTCCACGTACCCTCATAGACCGAAAGCGGAAGCGTTAGCACAACGCGGTTGATGTAGTCGTACGTCTTCACGATCCGACCGATCAAGTACCAAACGCACGACACCTCCGAGTTCTGCACACATTCAACTAGATGACGTCCCTCGAACTCCGATCCAGCCGAGCTTTGAGGGAGAGTTCTGTTAGCACGACGGCGTGGTGACGATGTTGATGTTCTACCGTTGCAGGGCTTCACCTAAGCACTGCTACGATATTATCGAGGTGGAATATGCTGGAGAGGGGCACCGCACACGGCTAAAAGATCCAAGAGATCAATTGTTGTGTCTATGGGGTGCCCTTCTCCTCCGTATATAAAGGAGGGGAGGAGAGGGCTGGCCAAGGGGAGGAGGCGCGCCCAAGGGAGGAGTCCTACTGCCACCGGGAGTAGGACTCCTCCTTTTCCTATTTGGAGAGGGAGAGGGAAGGAAGAGGAAGGAGGGAGGAAGGAAAGGGGGGGCGGCCCCCCTCCCAATTAGGATTGGGCTTGCGGGGCACGCCCCCTCCCTTGCTCCTTTCCCCTCATTTCCACTAAAGCCCATTAAGGCCCATATACCTCCCGGGGGGTTCCGATAACCTCCCGGTGCTCCGGTATTATCCTGATCTCACCCAGAACCATTCTGATATCCAAATATAGTCGTCCAATATATCGATCTTTACATCTCGAACATTTAGAGACTCCTCGTCATGTCCATGATCACATCCAAGACTCCGAACTACCTTCGGTACATCAAAAACCATAAACTCATAATATAACCGTCATCAAACTTTTAGCGTGCGGACCCTACGGGTTCGAGAACTATGTAGACATGACTGAGACACGTCTCCAGTCAATAACCAATAGCAGAACCTGGATGCTCATATTGGCTCCTATATATTCTACGAAGATCTTTATCGGTCAAACCGCATAACAACATACGTTGTTCCTTTTGTCAACGGTATGTTACTTGCCCGAGATTCGATCGTCGGTATCTCAATACCTAGTACAATCTCGTTACCAGCAAGTCTCTTTACTCGTTCCATAACACATCATCCCGCAAATCACTCATTAGTTGCAATGCTTGTAAGGCTTAAGTGATGTGTATTACCGAGTGGGCCCAGAGATACCTCTCTGACAATCAGAGTGACAAATCCTAATCTCTAAATACGCCAACCCAACAAGTACCTTCGGAGACACCTGTAGAGCACCTTTATAATCACCCAGTTATGTTGTGACGTTTGGTAGCACACAAAGTGTTCTCCGGTAAACAGGAGTTGCATAATCTCATAGTCATAGGAACATGTATAAGTCATGAAGAAAGCAATAGCAACAAACTAAACGATCAAGTGCTAAGCTAACGGAATGGGTTAAGTCAATCACATCATTCTCCTAATGATGTGATCCCGTTAATCAAATGACAACTCTTTGTCTATGGCTAGGAAACATAACTATCTTTGATCAACGATCTAGTCAAGTAGAGGCATACTAGTGACACCCTGTTTGTCTATATATTCACACATGTATCATGTTTTCGGTTAATACAATTCTAGCATGAATAATAAACATTTATCATGATATAAGGAAATAAATAATAACTTTATTATTGAGTCTAGGGCATATTTCTTTCAGTTGCATGGCAATATATCTCGGAATGGCTATGGAAATGCCATAATAGATGGGTATGGTGGCTGTTTTGAGGAAGATATAAGGAGGCTTATGTGTGATAGAGCATATCATATCACGGGGTTTGGATGCACTGACGAAGTTTGCACTACATCTCGAGGTGAGAAAGGGCAATGCACGGTACCGAAGAGGCTAGCAAATTGCGGAAAGGTGAGAGCGCGTATAATCCATGGACTCGCCCTCGAAGCAAAGTACTACTACGCATGCCCCTAGGGGGTAGATTGGTAGGAAACGACCATCACTCGTCCCCGACCACCACCCATAAGGAAGACAATCAATAATAAAGTATGCTCCAACTTCATAGCATAACGAGAGATATACGTGCATGCTTCGGGAATCACAAACCTTAACACCAATATTCTTACTAAACCATAATTAATCACTAGCACAACCCACATATTACTACCTTTATATCGCAAAACTATTGCAAGGAATCAAACTTATCATATTCAATGATCTACATGGAAGTTTTTGTTATATCCCTCTTGAATACCTACCATATTAGGACCAAATTCATAACTTGTACTAATTGCCATTACTATTGTCAACTCTCAAAAAGATATAAGTGAAGCATGAGATTGCAACTTTTTCTTTAAAATATAACCACCACTGTGTTATAAAAGATATAAGTGAAGCACTAGAGCAACTTCCTAGCTCAAAAGATATAAGTGAAGAACATAGCGTATTCTAACAAATCACGAATAATGTGTGTCCCTCTCAAAAAGATGTGTCCGGCAAAGATGATTGTGACAAACTAAAAAGAAAATAAAGCAAAGACTCATATAATACATGACGCTCGAAGCAAAACTCATATCATGTGATGAATAAAAATATAGCTCCAACTCCAAGTAAAATTACCGATAGTTGGTAGAAGAAAGAGGGGATGCCTTCCGGGGATCCCCAAGCTTAGATGTCTGGGAGTCCTTGAATATTACCTTGGCGTGGCTCGGGCATCCCCAAGCTTAGGCTCTTGCCACTCCTTATTCTTTCATCCATTCTGATCTCACTCAAAACTTGAAAACTTCAGCACACAAAACTCAACAAAAGCCTTCGTGAGATCTGTTAGTATAACAAAGAAAATCACTACTTTAGGTACTATTGTAATCCCATTCATATTTTATTATTGCATTATACCTACTGTATCCTAACTTCATCATGGCTTATACCCCCGATACAAATCCATAGATTCATCAAAACAAGCAAACAATGCAACAAAAACAGAATCTGTCAAAAACATAATAGTCTATAATAATTTGAACAATGGCCATATTTCTGTAACTCGAACAATTATGAAACATTAGGAAAACGTGGCCAATTTGTATATCAATCATGTGTAAAAAAAATTAAGAATTTTATCAAGCTCCACCAAATTTTAACAATTCTGATACTGGACGCAAAAGTTTCTGTTTTTGCACAGAATCAAAGCAACTGTAAACCAAATTATCCCAGAGGCTTTACTTGGCACAAACACTAACTAAAAAACGAAAACACAACCATAATAGCAACATAATTGTATGCACACAACAAACATAAAAAGAACTAGAAAAAATAAGATAACTATTGGGTTGCCTCCCAACTAGCTATATCGTTTTACGCCCCTAGCTAGGCGCAATGCATAGTTTCAAGTGTTGTCATCCTTAGCTTTTGCAATCTTGATGGGGCTTTTCTCGAACCCCGTAGGTTCCTTACGCTTCCCATTATTTTTAGAAAATGAAGCAATTTGTATATCTAAAGCATTTAGGCGCTTATTGCAAAGAGTAATCAATGTATTCGTGCGGTTGAGATTCCCGCTAATATTTTTGAGAGGTTCACTAGATTTTTGCAACTCAACCAGATTTTTCTACATATCACCTAATTTTTCCAAGATTTGAATTCCTTCTTGAGTGTAATTAAATCCCGTTTGTGGAGGAGGGGTTCCCACTATTCCTTCCACTATTTCGTAAGCAATGATGGAATTATTAAGGAACACAGTATTTCAAAAAATTTACCTACGATCACGCAGGATCTATCTAGGAGAGCATAGCAACGAGAGGAGAGTGTGTGTCTACGTACCCTCATAGACCGAAAGCGGAAGAATTTAGTAACGCGGTTGATGTAGTCGAACGTCTTCACGATCCAACCAATCCAAGTACCGAACGCACGACACCTCCGCGGTCAGCACACGTTCGGCTCGATGACGTCCCTCGAACTCTTGATCCAGTTGAGGCTGAGGGAGAGTCCCGTCAGCACAATGGCATGGTGACGGTGATGATGAGGTTACCGACGCAGGGCTTTGCCTAAGCACTACAACGATATGACCGAGGTGTGTAACTGTGGAGGGGCGCACCGCACACGGCTAAAAGATCAACTTGTGTGTCTATGGGGTGCCCCCTAGCCACGTATATAAAGGAGGGGAGGGAATAGGTGGCCGGCTCTAAGGGGGCTAGGTGTGGGGAATCCTACTAGGACTCTCCAGTCCAAGTAGGATTCCCCTCCTCTTTCCTATTCCTAGTAGGAGAAGGAGGAAAGGAGGAGGAGGAGAGAAGGAAAGGGGGGCCGACCGCCCAAAACCCTAGTCCAATTCGGTTTGGGCTAGGTGGGGGTGCGCGCCACTCCTTGGCCAGCCTCCTCTCTTCCACCACTAGGCCCATGGGGCCCAATAACTTTCGGGAGGGGGGGGGGGTTCCGGTAACCCCCGGTACACCGAAACTCATCCGAAATGACCCGAACCATTCCAGTGTCCGAATGTAACCTTCCAATATATGAATCTTTATGTCTCGACCATTTAGAGATTCCTCGTCATGTCCATGATCTCATCTGGGACTCCAAACAAACTTCGATTCATCAAAAGACGAAACTCATAATACAAATCGTCATCGAACGTTAAGCGTGCGGACCCTATGGGTTCGAGAACTATGTAGAAATGACCGAGACACATCTCCGGTCAATAACCAATACCGGAACCTGGATGCTCATATTGGCTCCTACATATTCTACGAAGATCTTTATCGGTCAAACCGCATAACAACATACGTTGTTCCTTTTATCATCGGTATGTTACTTGCCTGAGATCTGATCGTCGGTATCATCATACCTAGTTCAATCTCGTCACCGGCAAGTCTCGTTACTCGTTCCGTAATGTATCATCCCATGACTAACTCATTAGTCACATTACTTGCAAGGCTCATAGTGATGTGCATTACCGAGAGGGCCCAGAGATACCTCTCCGTCACACGGAGTGACAAATCCTAATCTTGATCTATGCCAACTCAACAAACACCATCGGAGACACCTGTAGAGCATCTTTATAATCACCCAGTTACGTTGTGATGTTTGATAGCACACAAGGTGTTCCTCCAGTATTCAGGAGTTGCATAATATCATAGTCCGAGGAACATGTATAAGTCATGAAGAAAGCAATAGCAGAAAAAGTAAACAATCATTATGCAAAGCTAACGGATGGGTCTTGTCCATCACATCATTCTCCAATGATGTGATCTCGTTCATCAAATGACTACACATGTCTATGGCTAGGAAACGTAACCATCTTTGATTAACGAGCTAGTCAAGTAGAGGCATACTAGGGACACTCTGTTTGTCTATGTATTCACACATGTACTAACTTTCCGTTTAATACAATTATAACATGAATAATAAACATTTTTCATGATATAAGGAAATATAAATAACAACTTTATTATTTCCTCTAGGGCATATTTCCTTCAGTCTCCCATTTGCACTAGAGTCAATAATCTAGATTACATATATAGTGATGATTCGAACACCCCTCTTGGCGCTGATCATGTTTTGCTTGTGAGAGAGGCTTAGTCAACGGGTCTGCAACATTTAGATTCATATGTATCTTGCAAATCTCTATGTCTCCCTCCTTGACTTGACCGCGGATGGAATTGAAGCATCTCTTGATGTGCTTGGTTCTCTTGTGAAATCTGGATTCCTTTGCCAAGGCAATTGCACCAGTATTGTCACAAAAGAGTTACATTGGACCGGATGCACTAGGTATTACACCTAGATCGGATATGAACTCCTTCATCCAGACTCCTTCATCTGCTGCTTCCGAAGCAGCTATGTACTCTGCTTCACACATAGATCCCGCGACGACATTCTGCTTAGAACTGCACCAACTGACAGCTCCACCATTCAATAAAAATACGTATCCGGTTTGTGACTTAGAGTCATCCGGATCACTATCAAAGCTTGCATCGATGTAACCGTTTACGACGATCTCTTTGTCACCTCCATAAACGAGAAACATATCCTTAGTCCTTTTCAGGTATTTCAGGTTGTTCTTGACCGTTGTCCAGTGATCCACTCCTGGATTACTTTGGTACCTCCCTGCTAAACTAATAGCAAGGCACACAGCATTGCATACATGATAGAACCTATGGTTGAGGCATAGGGAATGACTTTCATTTTCTCTCTATCTTCTGCAGTGGTCGGGCATTGAGTCTGACTCAACTTCACACCTTGTAACACAGGCAAGAACCCTTTCTTTGACTGATCCACTTCGAACTTCTTCAAAACTTTATCGAGGTATGTGCTTTGTGAAAGCCCAATTAAGCGTCTCGATCTATCTCTATAGATCTTGATGCCAATATATAAGCAGCTTCACCGAGGTCTTTCATTGAAAAATTCTTATTCAAGTATCCTTTTATGCTATTCAGAAATTCAGTATCATTTTCGATCAACAATATGTCATCCACATATAATATCAGAAATGCTACAGAGCTCCCACTCACTTTCTTGTAAATACAGGCTTCTCCAAAAGTCTGTATAAAACCATATGCTTTTATCACACTATCAAAGCGTATACTCCAACTTCGAGAGGCTTGCACCAGTCCATAAATGGATCGCTGGAGCTTGCACACTTTGTTAACACCTTTAGGATCGACAAAACTTTCTGGTTGCATCATATACAACTCTTCTTTGAGATATCCATTAAGGAATGCAGTTTTGACATCCATTTTCCAAATTTCATAATCATAAAATGCGGCAATTGCTAACATGATTCGGACAGACTTAAGCATCGCTATGGGTGAGAAGGTCTCATCGTAGTCAACTCCTTGAACTTGTCGAAAACCTTTCGCAACAAGTCGAGCTTTGTAGACAGTAATATTATCGTCAGTGTTAGTCTTCTTCTTGAAGATCCATTTATTCTCTATTGCTTGCCGATCATCAGGCAAGTCAACCAAAGTCCATACTTTGTTCTCATACATGGATCCCATCTCAGATTTCATGGCCTCAAGCCATTTTGCAGAATCTGGGCTCATCATCGCTTCCTCATAGTTTATAGGTTCATCATGGTCAAGCAACATGACCTCCAGAACATGATTACCATACCACTCTGGTGTGGATCTTGCTATGGTTGACCTATGAGGTTCAGTAGTAACTTGATCAGAAGTTTCATGATCATCAATTGGTGTAGGAATCATTGTACCTGATTTCTGTGATGAACTACTTTCCAATAAGGGAGAAGGTACAGTTACCTCATCAAGTTCTACTTTCCTCACACTCACTTCTTTCGAGAGAAACTCCTTCTCTAGAAAGGATCCATTCTTAGCAAGGAATATATTGCCTTCGGATGTGTGATAGAAGGTGTACCCAATACTCTCCTTTGGGTATCGTATGAAGACACATTTCACCAATTTGGGTTCGAGCTTATCAGGTTGAAACTTTTTCACATAAGCATCACAGTCCCAAACTTTAAGAAATGACAACTTGGGTTTCTTGCCAAACCACAGTTCATATGGTGTCGTCTCAATGGATTTCGATGGTGCCCTATTTAACGTGAATGCAGCCGTCTCTAAAGCATAACCCCAAAATGATAGCGGTAAATCAGTAAGAGACATTATAGATTGCACCATATCTAATAAAGTACGATTATGATGTTCGGACACACCATTACGCTGTGGTGTTCCAGGTGGCGTGAGTTGCGAAACTATTCCGCATTGTTTCAAAACTAATAACTCAAATATTCACCTCCACGATCAGATCGTAGAAACTTAATTTTCTTGTTACGATGATTTTCCACTTCACTCTGAAATTCTTTGAACTTTTCAAATGTTTCAGACTTATGTTTCATCAAGTAGATATACCCATATCTGCTCAAATCATCTGTGAAGGTCAGAAAATAACGATACCCGCCGTGAGCATCAACACTCATCGGACCGCATACATCAGTATGTATTATTTCCAATAATTTTGTTGCTCGCTCCATTGTTCCGAAAAACGGAGTCTTAGTCATCTTGCCCATGAGGCATGGTTCGCAAGCATCAAGTGATTCCAAAAGCCCATTAGCATGGAGTTTCTTCATGCGCTTTACACCAATATGACCTAAACGGCAGTGCCACAAATAAGTTGCACTATCATTATTAAACTTATATCTTTTGGCTTCAATACTATGAATATGTGTATCACTACTATCGAGATTCAATAAAAATAGACCACTCTTTAAGGGTGCATGACCCTAAAAGATATTACTCATATAAATAGAACAACCATTATTCTTTAATTTAAATGAATAATCGTCTCGCATCAAACAAGATCTAGATATAATGTTCATGCTTAACACTGGCACCAAATAACAATTATTCAGGTCTAAAACTAATCCCGAAGGTAGATGTAGAGGTAGCATGCTGACCGCGATCACATCGACTTTGGAACCATTTCCCACACGCATCGTCACCTAGTCCTTAGCCAATCTTCGCTTAACCCATAGCCCCTGTTTCGAGTTGCAAATATGAGCAACAGAACCAATATCAAATACCCAGGCGCTACTGCAAGCATTAGTGAAGTACACATCAATAACTTGTATATAAAATATACCTTTCACTTTGCCATCCTTCTTATCCGCCAAATATTTGGGGCAATCCCACTTCTAGTGACCAGTCCCTTTGTAGTAGAAGCACTCAGTATGAGGCTTAGGTCCATACTTGGGCTTCTTCACTTGAGCA
Organism: Triticum aestivum; assembly: GCF_018294505.1. Taxonomy (NCBI): domain Eukaryota; kingdom Viridiplantae; phylum Streptophyta; class Magnoliopsida; order Poales; family Poaceae; genus Triticum; species Triticum aestivum. The sequence continues at coordinate 509,870,543 of NC_057794.1, forward strand.
GCAACTTGCTTGCTGTTCTTCTTGAAGTTCCCCTTCTTCCATTTTCCCTTCTTCTTGAAACTAGTGGTCTTGTTAACCATCAACACTTGATGCTCCTTCTTGATTTCTACCTCTGCAGCCTTTAGCATTGCGAAGAGTTCGGGAATTGTCTTATCCATCCCTTGCATATTATAGTTCATCACGAAGCTCTTGTAGCTTGGTGGCAGTGATTGAAGAACTTTGTCAATGACACTATCATCAGGAAGATTAACTCCCAGTCGAGTCAAGTGGTTGTGGTACCCAGACTTTCTGAGTATATGTTCACTGACAGAACTATTCTCCTTCATTTTGCAGCTTTAGAACTTATTGGAGACTTCATATCTCTCAATCCGAGCATTTGCTTGAAATATTAACTTCAACTCCTGGAACATCTCATATGCTCCATGACGTTCAAAATGTCGTTGAAGTCCCGGTTCTAAGACATAAAGCATGGCACACTGAACTATCGAGTAGTCATCAACTTTGCTCTTCCAGACGTTCTTAACGTCATCAGTAGCGTCTGCAGCAGGCCTAGTACCTAGCGGTGCTTCCAGGACGTAATTCTTCTATGCAGCAATGAGGATAATCCTCAAGTTACAGACCCAGTCCGTGTAGTTGCTACCATCATCTCTCAACTTAGCTTTCTATAGGAACGCATTAAAATTCAAAGGAACAATAGCATGGGCCATTTATCTACAACAACATAGACATGCAAAATACTATCAGGTACTAAGTTCATGATAAATTGAAGTTCAATTAATCATATTACTTAAGAACTCTCACTTAGATAGACATCTCTCTAGTCATCTAAATGATCATGTGATCCATATCAACTAAACCATGTCCGATCATCACGTGAGATGGAGAAGTTTTCAATGGTGAACATCACTATGTTGATCATATCTACTATATGATTCACGCTCGACCTTTCGGTCACAATGTTCCAAGGCCATATCTGCATATGCTAGGCTTGTCAAGTTTAACCCGAGTATTCTGTGTGTGCAAAATTGGCTTGCACCCATTGTATGTGAACATAGAGCTTATCACACCCGATCATCACGTGGTGTCTCGGCACGATGAACTGTAGGAACGGTGCATACTCAGGGCGAACACTTATACCTTGAAATTTAGTGAGAGGTCATCTTATAGTGCTATCGCCGTACTAAGCAAAATAAGATGCATAAAGGATAAACATCACATGCAATCAAAATAAGTGATATGATATGGCCGTCATCATCTTGTGCCTTTGATCTCCATCTCCAAAGCACCGTCATGATCACCATCGTCACCGGCTTGACACCTCCATCTCCATCGTAGCATCGTTGTCTTCTCGCCAACTATTGCTTCTACGACTATCGCTACCGCTTAGTGATAAAGTAAAGAAATTACATGGCAGTTGCATTTCATACAATAAAGCGACAACCATATGGCTCCTGCCAGTTGCCGATAACTGTTACAAAACATGATCATCTCATACAACAATTTATATCATCACGTCTTGACCATATCACATCACAACTGCCCTGCAAAAACAAGTTCGACGTCCTTTACTTTGTTGTTGCAAGTTTTACGTGGCTGGTACGGGCTTCTAGCAAGAACCGTTCTTACCTACGCATCAAAAGCACAACAATTTTTCGTCAAGTGTGTTGTTTTAACCTTCAACAAGGACCGGGCGTAGTCAAACTCAATTCAACTAAAGCTGGAGAAACAGACACCCACTAGCCACCTGTGTGCGAAGCACGTTGGTAGAACTAATCTCATGAACGCAGTCATGTAGTGTCGGTATGGGCCGCTTCATCCAACAATACCGCCGAATCAAAGTAAGACATGCTGGTAAGAAGTATGACTATTATCGCCGACAACTCATTGTGTTCTACTCGTGCATATAACATCTACGCATAGACCTGGCTCGAATGCCACCGTTGAGGAACGCAGTATTTCAAAAAATTTACCTACGATCACACAAGATCTATCTAGGAATGCATAGCAACTAGAGGGTAGAGTGTGTCTATGTACCCCCATAGACCGAAAGCGGAAGCGTTTAGTAACGCAGTTGATGTAGTCGAATGTCTTCACGATCCAACCGATCCAAGTACCAAATGCACGGCACCTCCGCGATCAGCACACATTTAGCTCGATGACGTCCCTCGAACTCTTGATCTAGTTGAGGCCGAGGAAGAGTTCCATCAGCATGATGGCGTGGTGACGGTGATGATGAAGTTACCGACGCAGGGCTTCACCTAAGCACTACAACGATATGACCGAGGTGTGTAACTGTGAAGGGGGCACCGCACACGGCTAAAAGATCAACTTGTGTGTCTATGGGGTGTCCCCTCCCCACGTATATAAAGGAGCGGAGGGAAGAGGTGGCCGGCCCTAAGGGGGCGCCCCAGGTGTGGGGAATCCTACTAGGACTCCCCAGTCCAAGTAGGATTCCTCTCCTCTTTCCTATTCCTAGTAGGAGAAGGAGGGAAGGAGGAGGAGGAGGAGAGAAGGAAAGGGGGGCCAGCCCCCCGAAACCTAGTCCAATTCAGTTTGGGCTAGGGGGCGCGCGCCACTCCCTGCCGGCCTCCTC
>NC_057794.1:509873398-509886945 GCF_018294505.1 Triticum aestivum
CCGAACCATTCTGCTATCCGAATGTAACCTTCCAATATATGAATCTTTATGTCTTGACCATTTCGAGACTCCTCGTCATGTCCGTGATCTCATCTGGGACTCAGAACAAACTTCGGTTCATCAAAACACGAAACTCATAATACAAATTGTCATCGAACGTTAAGCGTGCGGACCCTACAGGTTCGAGAGCTATGTAGAAATGACCGAGACACATCTCCGGTCAATAACCAATAGCAGAACCTGGATGCTCATATTGTCTCCTACATATTCTATGAAGATCTTTATCGGTCAAACCGCATAACAACATACGTTGTTCCTTTTGTCATCGGTATGTTACTTGCCCGAGATCCGATCATCGGTATCATCATACCTAGTGCAATATCGTCACCGGGAAGTCTCTTTACTCGTTCCGTAATGTATCATCCCGTGACTAACTCAATAGTCACATTGCTTGCAAGCCTCATAGTGATATGCATTACCGAGAGGGCCCAAAGATACCTCTCTGACACATGGAGTGACAAATCTGAATCTTGGTCTATGCCAACTCAACAAATACCATCGGAGACACCTGTAGAGCATCTTTATAATCACCTAGTTATGTTCTGACGTTTGATAGCACACAAGGTGTTCCTCCGGTATTCGGGAGTTGCATAATCTCATAGTCGAAGGAACATGTATAAGTCATGAAGAAAGCAATAGCAGAAAAACTAAACGACCATTATGCTAAGCTAACGGATGGGTCTTGTCCATCACATCATTCTCCAATGATGTGATCCCGTTCATCAAATGACAACACATGTCTATGGCTAGGAAACTTAACCATCTTTGATTAATGAGCTAGTCAAGTAGAGGCATACTAGGGACACTCTGTTTGTCTATGTATTCACATGTGTACTAAGTTTCTGTTTAATACAATTCTAGCATGAATGACAAACATTTATCATGATATAAGGAAATATAAACAACAACTTTATTATTGCCTCTAGGGCATATTTCCTTCAGGAATCACATTCAATGAAATTCCCTTTTGTAGCAAAATCCAGAAGTTTTCTCTTAGGCATGGTGAGCCCTACATAAAAATTTCAATGAAAAATTTTCATAACCCCTTTTATAGTGCAAATGTGATAAGATTCCATCATTCTATACCAAGCATCTTTCAAATTTTCTCCTTGCTTTTGTTTGAAGTAAAGAACTTCAAAGTCTGGTGGAAAAGGAGGGATAGTGATGCTGGTCATATAAACAAGGCAAACTAGGAAACAAGCAAAAAGACAAATGGAAAGCTTTTTTGTATTTTTGTGAAAAAAATTTAGAAGTTGGGGACATGAAAACAATAGGCAAATGGAAAATAATGTAAATACAAGGAGATGAAAGTTTATGCGATGGTACTTGATAGATGTTGATGATGTCTCCCCGACAATGGCGCCAAAAATTATTCCGGCTACTTGTGAGTTGCGTTGGGATTTCCCCGAAGAGGAGAGGATGATGTAGTACAATAGAGATGTATTTTCCTCAGTTAAGAACCAAGGTTATCAATCCAGTAGAAGAACTAAGAAACACCTCATTACTAGTACGTACACACAAAATAACAAATACTTCCACCCAACGCAAAGAAGGGGTTGTCAATCCCCTGGCGGTTAATTGCAAGGATCAAATCTCGTAGTGATAGATAGATACATAAAACACAAAATAAAATAAAGTAAAGTAAATAACAACAAAGCATTTTTGGATTTTAATATATGATAAAAATATAGACCCGGGGCCATAGTTTTCACTAGAGGCTTCTCTCTTGAAAAGAGCATACGGTCACTACTGCAGGATGGTCCAAACGCGACACTACGATCAGAGACCCTTCGGCGAAACTGTGTGCGATGCCATAATTGCAAACAATGGTGTAAAAACCGTCAAAAAAGGTGCAAAACGTTTGTGATGACGGATGCATCAAATATGGTTCAGATTTTAGTTGTGTGTGCGATGCAGGGCATACGGTTCAGTTCAATTAACTGTTTGGGATGAGAAGGAACAAAAGAAACGGGCAGCCAGATGAAGGCGTGTGCGATGTATAGCATACGGTTCACTAGGATGAACTAGTGTGTGATTAGGCAACACAATGAAAACGGTTCAATTGAACAAGATGTGTGTGATACGCGGCAAACAGGTCCGTAATCAGAAATGTGTGCGAAGACTACTAATAACACAAACGATTGCTGCTAATAAGCCGTGTGATTTGCTCTGTCTACAGTAGAATAACATGTATATATGTAACTGAAATAAACATCCAATTACATAAGTGACTATACAGATCATTCGCACACACCTCAATAAACAATTGCATGCATTCTAAAGTAGGAGAAACGATCGTCTAGTCATCTACTTCTTGTGACGTTCCCGCCACTGCTATGTGTCTCGATCCCTCATCTAGGTCAGGAAGAAGACAATTCCTCATGTCAACGATCCGCCTGTACATCTTGTAGCTTGTGTACGCGTCCATGGCTGTGTACTTGACATGTTGTTCAACTAGTCTCTCATGCCACACACGGTGCCAGGCATTCATGTCCTTATTGCTCTCATTCTTCATCTTCATGTAGTATGGGTCGATGATGGTCGAGGCGAGGTCAACTAGGGAGTTCAGTTTGTTTTTGTCGCTGCCCCAGACCTTGTAGTGGCGCTGGATGTTGACAAGATTCGAGCATTTCAAGCCCGAAACCTTGAGCGCTTTTAGATCGTTGGTGGTGTCCACCGCAGCGAAACTGTAGTCGGAGTTGCTGACAAACCTGGAGAAACGCTCGCAAGGCGTTGTGGCCAGGTGGTAGTGGTAGACGAGGACTTCATGTCACACGCACAACTGGGCGACGGCAACCTTCTGATCGTGCCCGGCACGACCCATGGTGTACTCGAGGTCGAAGCCGACCACTTGGTACTTGTCCTCGGCAAGGTACTGCTCCATAGTTTGGATGGAGCTCTCCACCGAGACTGGATCATTCGTGTACACCACCGAGAGAGCCTTCCCCCTCACGTGGGTGTCCACGACATGTTGCATGGTGAACTGCCTGCCGTTGTCGTCGTCGACTGCTGGGAGCGCCATTGGAGCCACGGGGAGCACCATTGGAACTGCTGTATGTCCTCTCTGTATGTGTCCTCGTGGGTGTTCTTATTGTGTCGTCTAAGACGAGAGATGAAGGTAAATGGCCACAGGAATAAAAGGGGGCCGGGCGGCATGGATTCTCGGTGTGTCCACATGGCAGTTTTTGTAGTGGGTAATTGCATCGTCACGCTGCGCCCGGCGCAACCGCATGCACATGAACGTGCGTGACCGCGCGCCGGCCCCAAACACTGGCAGCGCGCATGGAGGGACGAGGGCAGAGCACCCGGAGGGACACGAGAGCAGAGCGCGCGTGGCGGGACGCGAGCAGAGCGCGTCGTGGCCGCCTGAACCGCAAGCAACCACACGCATAGAGCAGTTGGACACGTAGGAAATGGTCGCCTACAAGCCGACCGACGGTTGCGTCGCTGCATAGAGAGCAGCCGTGTGCTACCACCTCCATCTAGTCTATAGTCCCCTTTATATCTTGTGCCATACTTTGCCCTCCAATTTAACCAAAAAAATGTTAATGCATGTCATAAAAATTATATAATTGGAAACTGTGTTCAAATACGAATCCAACTATATAATCTTTGGCGACATGCATTCGTATTTTATTGGTTAAATCATACTTATAAACCAGGATGGGGGTATAGTAGGTAATTAAATCGCAAACGTTTTCTTTATTAACAGTATGTGTACGTGGCCTTTCGTCTTCCTCTCGCACGTCTTGTCACCCCGCTGCCACAGACGGATTACAGCTCAAGCAATAGTAGTAGCAGTAGCAGTAGCAGTAGTAGCAGTAGTAGTAGTAGCAGTAGTAGTAGTAGTAGGGGAAAAGTTTGGTCGGTTCAGCTCTTGAGTTGAACTGTTTGTATAAATAAAGAATGACTGCTTAATCTATGAATGAAACTATGCTTAATTACTGAATTTTAGTTGCAAAAGTTAGATACTGCTAGTGATTTTTAGCTTCATATTTTGACAAATTGTAGTGTTACAAGGTTGACAAATGGCAATGTTACTAGATCAACAAATGTCAATCTTTCCAGTTCGACAAATGGTAACATACCTGATATGTCTCCGTCGTATCTATAATTTTTTATTGTTCCATGCCAATATTATACAACTTTCATATACTTTTGGCAACTTTTTATACTATTTTTGGGGACTAACATATTGATCCAGTGCCCGGTGCCAGTTCCTGTTTGTTGCATGTTTTTTGTTTCGCAGAAAATCCATATCAAATGGAGTCCAAATGGGATAAAATTGACGGAGATTTTTTTGTAATATATGTGATTTTTGGGAAGAAGAATCAACGGGAGACGATGCCCGATGGGGCCACGAGGCAGTGGGGCGTGCCCTGGGCCCTCGTGGCCACCCCGTAAGGTAGTTGGTGCCCTTCTTTCGCCGCAAGAAAGCCAATATCCAGATAGAAATCATGTTAAATTTCAGCTCAATCAGAGTTACGGATCTCCGGTAATATAATAAACAGTGAAAGGCCAGAATTTGGAACGCAGAAACAGAGAGAGACAGAGAGATAGATCCAATCTCGGAGGGGCTCTCGCCCCTCCCATGCCATGGAGGACATGGACCAGAGGGGAAACCCTTCTCCCATCTAGGGAGAAGGTCAAGGAAGAAGAAGAAGAAGAAGAAGAAGAAGAGGAAGAAGAAGAAGAAGAAGAAGAAGAAGAAGAAGAAGAAGAAGAAGGGGGCCCCTCTCCCCCTCTCTCCCGGTGGCACCGGAACGCCGCTGGGGCCATCATCATGTGATGGCGATCTACACCAACACCTCTGTCATCTTCACCAACATCTTCATCACCTTCCCCCATCTATCTACAATGGTCCACTCTCCCGCAACCCACTGTACCCTCTACTTGAATATGGTGCTTTATGCTTCATATTATTATCCAATGATGTGTCGCCATCCTATGATGTCTGAGTAGATTTTCGTTGTCCTATCGGTAATTGGTGAATTGCTATGATTGGTTTAATTTGCTTGTGGTTATGTTGCTGTCCTTTGGTGCCCGTCATACGAGCACGCGCATGGATCAAACCATAGGGTTAGTAGTATGTTGATAGGACTATGTATTGGAGGGCAAGAGTAATAGAAGCTTCAACCTAGCATAGAAATTGATGCATACGAGATTGAAGGGGAGCCAATATATCTTAATGCTATGGTTGGGTATTACCTTAATGAACATTAGTAGTTGCGGATGCTTGCTAATAGTTCCAATCACAAGTGCATAGAATTCTAAGTCAGGGATGACATGCTAGCAGTGGCCTCTCCCACATAAAACTTGTTATCGGTCTTGTTGGGGATATTACTACTGGACGTAAACCGGCCAGGAGTGGCCGGGTTAACTCTATAAGAATTAGAAGCCCAGAAGATGCGGCGGCCAACGATGAGGCAGGGGCAAAGTTCGATGATGGCCGCGGTGCTCGGGTGCAGGGACGTCGCGAGGAGGAAGAAGAGACGAAGAGGCATCGGAGGAAAAATAAAAAGGGGCCTCAGCCCTATTTATAAGGCGAAGAGATAAGCAACATGCACGGGAATTGAGGAGCTCAAAATGGATATTTAATAAATTTGTCACCTTGATGGTTGGATGCTCATTAATAAAAGGCATCTTCGGCTTCAATGAATAGATGACATCACGGCGATTTACCACAAATCCGGAGGATGACATTTGGGAGGTTTACAAGATCCGTGCGAAGGTGCAAGAGGAGGAATTTTTCTAAGTGTTGAAGATTGACATGAATAAATTCAAATCAATCTGGGGCCTAATGTTGGGGATATTACTACTGGACGTAAACTGGCCGGGAGTGGCCGGGTTAATTCTATAAGAATTAGAAGCCCAGAATATAAAGGATGATGACGCTTTATGAAGGCCCAAGGCCCTAAGGCGGGTTAAGGCCTGTAGACATAAACCGACATTGTCATGTAACTTGTATTGCAAGATAGGAGGAATAGATACCGAGTTGGACATAATGATGATCTAGCCTCGGGACTCTGTAAACCGGTGGGCGTCGACCTGTGTATATAAAGGGACGACCCGGCGGCGGTTTAGGGACAAAAAACATCAACTCGAGAGCCAGGCAAAGAGGATTCACTCCCTGTTCATCAAAACCCTAGCAATTACATCACAACTGGAGTAGGCTTTTACCTTCATCGTAAGGGGCCGAACCAGTATAAACCCTTGCGTCCCTTGTCCGCTTTAACCCCTTTAAGTTAACCCGTAGCGATGGCTCCACGACTAAGTCCTATCACGAGGACATCTGCCGTGACAACTCCATGACAGTTGGCGCCCACCGTGGGGCTATCGCACGATGGTTTCGAGTTCTTGAAGGGCAGCTTTGAAGGGCTCAAGGGATATGCTATGGGCCAGATGACTAAAAGTCGTCGCGGCAAGCTCTACATAGACGACGCAGGATGGGGTCCCGAGGCCGGTTCAATTGAATACGGATACCGGGTCCCCTTTGGCAGAATTCATGTCTTCATCGGCAAGATCGGCGAATCGGGCCCTGAGCCGGACACCTGCACCGACATCATCGAGATGGCTCAGCGTGCAAGCCCCACCCAGGTTCAGCCCGCAGCAAGGCATGTCTTCATAGGTGTCATCCATGGAGCGGAATATGAGGATGGACCGGCATCTGATGGAGAAACCGTTGTCTATTCCGACGACGAGTCTTCAACCGAAGAGACTGAGTCCCTGTACCAACTGCAGGATGGCCGGATTAATGGAGGTTCCGATGGCAACAGTATTCTGGACCCCCTCGATCTGCCAAGCCGGGTCGCGGTCTTCATGGCCGGTACACAGCCAGCACAACACTCTTCTACCGCTGCAGCAATGATCTCCGGTTCAGCAACAACAACGCCAGCGGGGGCAGGGGTCTCTGCACCGTCTCCGACTCAGGTTTTGTCCGATTTATTCGACGCTTTAGCAGCATTGCTGGCAGCAGAGGTGGATGCGGCAAACCGAGATCAGCACAATGCGGAGATTGCAAAGGTGAAGGATCAGATAACTTAGGCTAAAGCGGACCTGGCAGTAGAGAACGCCAGGATGGCTACAGAACGGGCCAAGTTAGAAGCTCAGGCCTACCGGCTTAGGATGGATCAGACTGCCTCAGATGATATCATGAGGAGGAGATAGCGGTCGCACCTCCCGCCGGGTTATGAGCCAAGAAATCTCTTCAACACGCCAGGAGCAGGAACCAGTAACCAGCCAGTGGTAAACTGGACTGAGGCACCGGTAACAGGAGCGTCGGTTCAGCCGCGCACAATGGACCCGCCTCGTCAGAACAACATTGTCTCATAGCGCGTTCCGACGCCCCCGGGGCATTAATCCAACCCGTTGGATAACATTGTGGCCGCCGCTTCATGATTGGCAGCTCTCCTGATCGAAGGTGAGTCACCGGTGGCGGTTGAGACACGATGGGCGAGGGAACTCCTCCAAACGACTTTAACCCAGCAACAGGCTTATTCGCATAGTCATGAGAGGATCCATTCCACCCCTCTTCCAAGCCGGAGCTACAATAGGCATATTGATAAACCGGTTGTGTCCAGCAGTGCGCGGCACCGTAACCTGGCGGGTGGTGGTGCTAATGCATAAGATGTGGTGGATCATTGCCGAGCACGTCGAGAGGCCGAGTTAGCAGCTCAGCACGCAGCTCGTCAGCCTACTCCAATTCGTCCAGCCACCTCAGTGGAGCCAGGGGTGGTCTTGAGTTCTTTGGGGGTACCATGCCTCACCCCGGCCTTGCGTAATGTGTGACTACCCAAGGATTTTAAAGGCCCTCATAAGGTGCCCAATTACACTGCCGATTTGCCCCCTGAATCATGGGTTGAGAGTTATGAGATGGCAATGGAGATGCTGGATGTGGATGAAGCGGTGTGTGCTGAATATTTCACCATGATGTTGGAAGGAACTTCCCGTACCTGGTTAAAGAGTTTACTAGCTAATTCCATTGCATCATGGGCCGAGTTAAAGAGCTGGTTTATCCAGAATTTCAAGGATACATGTAAGCAGCCTGTCGTGGAATCGTCACGGCAGATGTCCGAGGGTGAGGACTTAGTCGTGAGGCCAACACATCTGTGTGGTAGCTTGAAGGGGTTGGTCGGAGTCGAGAGATGCGAGGTTGGATAAACACACAAGACAAGGATTTAGACAGCTTCAGGCCCCGGGAAACATCATCCGGTAATAGCCCTACATGCTGTTTGAGGCTAGGTCTCATTATCATCATGAGGGAGTCGCCGGTAAACCGGCTCTTTGTGTCTAGCCCTAGAGATTGTTTCTTCTTTCTTGTTCCTCTTTGGGGAGCCCTGCCCCTCATTATATATGTTGAAGGCGCGGTTTACATGACTAGTCCTAGTTGGATTAGGATTACTCTATTACAAGTGGAGTCCTAGTCTTGCTTCCTTTGTAGGAAAATATTACTTATGTCTTACTCTTAAACCGGCCCACGATAACATGAGCCGGCCTTTCATGAACCGCCCATTGGGCCACTGGGTTTTGTCGCTCCTCTGACCCGCCTGCCGGATTACCAATGAATCGTAAACCGCCAGGTCCAAGCGGGTCGCCAATGAATCGCCAAACTCTAGCTGGGTCATACATCTGGCGGTTTATACCACGGGGCATATCCCCGACATTAGCCCCCAGTTTAATTTGGATTTATCCATGTTAAACTGATCCTGCAACATAAACACAAGAACAATTTGACAGGTTGTGGTCCGGGTTAAATATTCTTGTAGGCCGGCAACGGATCATCCTTAAGTCCTTGTTATTTCCTTCTTCCAGAAAATTTGAGTCAATAGACCAGCTTCATAATCAATTTGCTTGCAGAAGATATTTTGTAAATAAAGAATCCATTTGAACCGGCCTTCAATGCTCTGATTTGACAAAAATATTGGTCTTCAAATATTCAACTGATATCCGCCGGTTTGAAAATGTAGAACTTGCCGGTTTATCATTGTCAAAATTGCCGGGTTATAAAAACTGATAATTCCGAGTCATGATTGTTGCCAACGTCGGTTCATGATTGATGACGCCGGATTGCAGCCACAGGGTCATAATGATTGGTGACGCCGGGTCAATCTGGTTTGCTCAAACAGAGAATTTAAAAATATTTCTTTGATAATAATATAATACATGTAGCCCCCAAGTCTTGAGCAGAACAAAGCGATGGCTTAAGACTTGCTTCAATATAAATGTTGCAACCTTGAAGAAATCCAGATTATTCATCTCAGTCATTAGTCACAACTGAATATTCCATATTATGTAGCCCCCAAGTGCCGGGTTGTCATGCTTGTAGCAACCTGGGACTTGTCATTGCCTGATGCTCAAAAAACTTCAACCAGTATAGCCCCCAAGGGCCGGGTCATTATGCAATAATGAATAGGGACTTTATAAATATGATCATGCTTCATTGAAAATAACATCATATGATGTAACTCCACCATGGGGCTTTGAACCCATCTCCATAAGGTTAAGAGCTTTGTGCTTTACCAACTGAGCAGTGGACCTGTCAATATAATGGGTTTAAAACTTGTGTACCTTGAATTGTTGACAGGAGCAATTGGTAGCCCCCAAGGGCCGTCTCATTATGATGTGATGATTCGGGTCTTCAATAAGGCCAATAAAAATGACTTTGCATTAGCCCCCAAGTGTCGTGGTGCATGCTTGCAGCGACATGAGACTTGCATATTTGATATAATCTCAATTTTAATAATGTAGCCCCCAAGTGCCGGGTCATAAGCCTGCAGCAACCCGGGACTATTCCTTCCATTGTGGAATAAATCATATCCATCAATAAAATAATATCCATTGCGCTAAAGCGACTTTGAAAACCTCAGTCATAATATTGGTTACTGATAACCATAATAAAAATCTAGCCATGCTGGCTATTTGAATAATATAAGCCAATGATTTATAAGCGCATGATTCCAATGGCGCAATCCAAATATATACTGGCGACTTATAGTCCAAAGCCAGGCCGGGTTAACAAACACCGGATAATTTCTCATCATATACTGGCGTCTGATAATCAAAAAGCCAGGCCGGGTTAATAAACGCCGGTGATTTATAATTATGCTTTATTCAACCTGTTTCTGTGACATTGAATCACATCGTTGGTTGGCCAACTTTATTGTAGTAAAGGTGATAACCCCAATCTTGAGTACTAATATCTCCTTACATATTGTGCCGGTTTATGATAAAACCGTACCGGGTTGTGATAAACACCGGATTAACCATATATAATATTGGCGACTTATAGTCGAAACCAGACCAGGTTAATAAGCGCCGGATTATAACTGATCATGTACTGACAACTTGTAGTTGAAAGCCGAGCCGGGTTAATGAACACCGATTTATCAAAAACATTATAAATCTAATCAAAGGAGAAAAAACTTGGCAAATAAAAGCATATGAAAACTTGTAGTCGAGGCTTTTCACGGGCTGCCAGGCCCCAAATTCGAGGCTTTTTATGGGCTGCCAGACAACTGAGTTAAACCATTTTACAAAGCCTTTTAAGATGGTCCTCAATCCTTAACCAATCGCCATTTTAACTTGACAAGTTCAGGGTCTTATCAGAGTAACTTGTCAAAGTTCGACGGGTCATACCAGGTTTACCTGGGCAGAGTGACTTACTTAAAAAGGCAGGCTAACCCAGGGTTTTAGGTGTATACACCAGGCTTCCAAGCCGTGGCTTGATAGCATATTACAAGTGTAGATTCTTTGTTCATTGCGACAACAAAGAATCCCCAAGTAACATTTTGAGCTGTGCTCAGTGGGTGCCTATGTTTGACTTGTTATTTTTCAACACTCTCTTTGGCCCCGAAGTAGTTTGGCTTTGAGCCGATCAAGAGGTGTGACTATGGTTTGAATACGACCAAGCCCCCAAGTGATTTTTCTGGTGGCCTTGCACCGATCAAGAGGTGTAGCTATGGTTCAAGTACAACCAAGCCCCCAAGTGATTTTTTAAATAAAGCTTTGATAAGCTGAATCAAGGGGTAAACCGGACGCCGCTTTATGAAATAGAAGCCCCCACGTGATCAATAATATGATAAGCTAATAAGGCAGGATACCCATGTTTGAACCGCGCATCATGGCAGCAGGTCCTCTTCGGCAACCTTTAACTTTTTGCAAGAGATAAATTCTTCTTGAACCGGGATCTTGAGAGCTTCAAAGCTTTGTGGGAGACATATTTCCCTTGAACCGGATTTTAAACCGGAATCTTCATTTTCAGCCGGAAATTTTCTGACGGCCTTTAAACTCGAACTTGCGAGAAGTTAATTCCTTTTTGAACCGGACATTTTTAAACCGGATTTGAGAGCTTCAGAGCTTTGTAGGAGAACAGATTTCCCTTGAACCGGATTGTAAATCGGATATTTGAGAGCTTCAGTGAGACTGACTTCCCTTGAGCCAGATTTTAAACCGGAATGCTTTCTGATGACCCGAAACTTCTTCATTGAGCCGGGATTTTGTAACTGTTATATACTTTATAAGCCGAAAATTTTCTGATAGCCTTTAAATTTTCATCAATATAACAGTAGCCTCGGGGACCGGGTTATCTTTCCCTCCATCGTCCTGGGGTTCTTGAATTTGCTGAAACAGGCAAGATTTGCTGAGTCATGTCATCGTAGCCCCCGAGTCTCAAAGGTGACTTGAGGAGTTGGCTTGAGACTCTCCATATTTAACCGTGATATAAACCGGCATAACTTGTATATCATTGGTGTTGATAACACAATGTGAATCCACAGAAGGTTGAGGTGACTGCAGCGGGTTATAAATGATCCCGTATGAGCAATGTCAGCAACTCGGCCAATGGTTCCTTCCAACTGGCTATTTGAAGTTAACCAAACTGTAGTGGCGGCGAATCGTGCGCCTGCACATTGATCCACCCAGTACAGACGGCGGTTGATAGTATATGATAATTTGCCTCCATTTTGTTGAAAGAAAACCGGGCTACCCAAGCTGTGACTTGCTCATACTCAATAAACAGCTCATGCAGACAGGTGCGGCCCGGTATGTTGAAATAGACCAGGCCGCAAGAGACGGACAACAAAGATGACCCCAACATTAGAGGCAGCTCGAACAGATGAGTCGGCTGCGGCATTGTAAGCCGGCGCGGACGGGAGAGTTGGCACCGACGGTGTAAACCGGCACGGATGGGCGAGTCGGCCATAGGGACAGTCCCGATGAGTTTGAAGTAGTCCGGACCGCAAGGGCGGCGTCTTGCGCACATATTCTTTGATCATTATGGCACGGTCATATGCTAGTGCATGACAATAATTGTGCGATTTATATATCCATGATCGGGCCATCGTCTTTGCAGTGACCAATTGTCCTGCATATAAAATACGAAGACCAAAGTAATTGTTCTTTGATGAAAACAATTTGTGTTAAAAATAAACTTAGATAGATTTCACGTGATATGTTAGGCCGGAAATTATCTGTCGCAGAGTTGATGATCACCTTGGTGACGCTAAAACCAATCACGACTGTGTCGGCCGTGAGAGCAGACAAATGAGCCGGCCGCGGCGTTGTAAACCAGTGCAGACGGGAGAGTTGGCACCGGTGGTGTAAACCGGCACGGACGGGCGAGTCAACCGCGGGCGCGGTAAGCCGTGCGGGCGGGCGAGTAATCGCAAGCGCGGTAATCCGCTCGATCGAGCGAGTTGATGTAGATTAAGCTGCACGGGCAGCGACTTGCGCACACCTGTTCCATCAGTAAGCGGGCGCGGACGCCGGTGTGTGATGATGCTGACGCATACTTCATAGGTACAACATGGGTCCACCTTTGCTGCACATAAAAATATACAGACCAACGTAATTGCTCTTCTTGATTAAAATATGTGCTAAAAGTAAATAGAAATAATAGCACCTGGTCTATTTTATCAGATGAACAGAAACACAAACGCTGGCATTGAATAATGTGGACAGCGTCAGACGCAGTAGCACCCACGTGGCGCTTTTTTACATCCCCTTGATCTCCTTAAAATTGAATCCTAGACCCGTAGAAAATTCTTCTGGATCCAAGTCAATGTTTAGGGGCCGCCTCTTTATACTTTATCCTTCCTATGCGTGTATAGTGTCTGTACTATTTGATGTTTTCTTCACATGCAGGAGCTAAGGGTGTGTTCAGTTGAAGGGATGGCCTGGAATGGCACAGATCTGACCTGCCCCTAGCCCTCGTTCTCGCGTTTAGTTGAAATCGGGACCAGCACGCACTTGTTCCTCCCGAGCGAATATTCCGTCCAGATGCGGAACGAAGTCATACCTCGAAAACGGCCGGACCACGTGAAACGGCTGCCTCCCTTGCACTCGTTCTCAGCCCCGCAGGTGCGCCGCCTCCCTCCCCTTCCTCCCCTCCTCCCTTCCCCATGGATCTGGGCAGCGCTGCCGCTCCACTCTCCCCGTCGGCCAGCGGCTGCCTCCCCCTCCCCCCTCCTCTTCCCTCCCCCTCCCCTTCC
>NC_057794.1:509887255-510048841 GCF_018294505.1 Triticum aestivum
CCCACTCAATGGATCTAAGCTGCAGCGGCCCTTCCTTCCCAGTCGGCCGGCGCCAGTTCGTCCCATCCCTGGCCGCCCGTTCCTCCTCTTCCTGGCCGCGGCCGGGTCCTCCTCTCCATGGCGGCTGGTTCCTCCCATCCATGTCGGTCGTTTCCTCCCTTCCGGATGCCTGCTAATCTCTCTTTCTCCATCGTTTTGCAGCAGCTCGACGGAAGGACTCCAAGCAGTGGGTGCTCGACGGCGGGAGCTGCTGTTTTTGTTGCACTAGCTGCAATGGCTGCTGTTTTTTATGCTTTTGGGAATTTCTTATGTGAACTATATGGTTGTGTGTGCAACTTGTTGAAAATTATGTTATGTGATGTCATTCATGTGTTATAAACTTGTCAATATCTATTGTTATGTTGTTTTTAATCAAATTACAAACGAAATGCTGCTAAAATTTTAAGTTTTAGGTTGTTCCATTTTTCATTACGTGCTTCCAACCAAACAGCAGAACGGAACCGACCCGTTCTACTCTTTTGCTCCTACCAAACATAGGAATGGAACGGACCCGTTCCTCTGGAATGGAACCATTCCATTCCAGGACAGTTGGTCCCCCAACTTAACACACCCTAAGGAATCCATCAGACTTGGACCCTTAATCCCTGTGCGTACGCCAAGTTGACCCGGAGATTTCACGGGGTTAGAAATAGACCAGCCTGGCACGGCTGAGGCCAGCTGAGACGCCCGACAAGGGCAACTTTGCAGCAGAGCAGGAACGACTTGGAGCCAGACAGTATCATCGGTTCGAGACGAGGCGGCTGCGGCCTCGGAAGTGAAGACGGCAGCCTGCGGTGGGGCCGTGTAGACGGCAGCTCAACAGTGGCCGGCTTGCCAGCGAGGCCACGGCTGTCGGGGTGAAGGAGACCGGGTTGTCCAACAAAAGGCAAGCCGTTGAGGCCCGGTGACAGCAGAGGCACGATGGTTCAACAAAAGGCGAGTCGTAGGAGAAGACCGAGCCCGTGGACCTTCTGTGTCCGGATCGTGGTTACTGGATCCGTATTGACCAAGGCTTGCGGGGTTTGCGCTGATAGTTTGCCTTTGATCTGATTCCTTTGGTATTCACGTGCTAATCCCATGTAGTAACTTTTCTTTCCTTAATCTCTGAATTAGCTCCTAGTAGACTCCTCGTAGCCATCAGAGTTTGACCAAAGAAAACCGATTGGGCTTTAGATGAGCTTGCAGCAAATCAACTTCGTCTTCATGTGATGTACGTACGCTCCGGCGGCAACTCGGCGATCTAAAAAATAGTCACAACTTGGCGGAACACAAATAACGTCCGCAATAGAAAACTCTGGTCCATCTCAGCGCCCCTGTACGCGGCGGCGGTGACTTGCTGAATCAGACCAGAACAATGTAATTTGATGATTTTGATCCATACTGATGGAACTCCTTCTGCTCTTGGCTTCTCGCGCGGTGCAGCAGAAAGTGATTTGGCCAGGATGGATCGCCTGGTTGCGTGTGAAGGTGTACACAAACGCAATTCGACTCCCCTTCATCTGAAAATCATGAACTTTTCGAAACCCTGGGAAAAGGTCCCTCCAAGAACTCAACACCATCGTGCGCAGGCCCCACGGTGGGCGTCAACTGTCGTGGAATTGCCATGGCAGATGTCCTAGGGTGAGGACTTAGTCGTGAGGCCAACGCATCTATGCGGTAGCTTGAAGGGTTGGTTGGTCGAAATCGAGAGACCCGAGGTCGGATCAACACACAAGACAAGGATTTAGACAGCTTCGGGCCCCGGGAAACATCATTCGGTAATAGCCCTACATCCTTTTTTGAGACTAGGTCTCATTATCATCATGAGGGAGTCGCCGGTAAACCGGCTCTTTGTGTCTAGCCCTAGAGATTGTTTCTTCTTTCTTGTTCCTCTTTGGGGAGCCCAGCCCCTCCTTATATATGTTGAAGGGGCGGTTTACATGACTAGTCTTAGTTGGATTAGGATTACTCTATTACAAGTGGAGTCCTAGTCTTGCTTCCTTTGTAGGAAAATATTCCTTATGTCTTCCTCTTAAACCGGCCCACCATAACAAGAGCTGGCCTTTCATGAACCGCCCGTTGGGTCACCGGTGTCGGCGTTCTGGGAACGAGGGGTCCCCAGACTTGCCTGCCTGTGGCCTGCGGCGTGGCTCAAAGGGGGGCCCAGCGCGGCCCATCTTCACCAACACAAACCCAAGACCCTCACGAGGGGCCAAGCCTCGCGGGGCGGACAACGCGGAGCTTCCTCAGGCACGACCTCATCAGGCTGGCTCACAAGGAGGCGGAGAGATCAAGGCGGGGTACCTCACGAGGTGCCCGTGACGCAAGCCATGACGACCAAGGGTGCCAGGCGGGTGCCAGCCCGCGCAGTGTCCTCCCTTCCTCTTTGGTGCAAAGGGGGCAAGCGCAGCCGCAGAGTATCGAGGCATCAGGCAAAGATTGCCATTTCGGTGCAACGAGACCAAGACCAGGTGGACTACGAGACGGAGGTCACCGTGGAGCCCAAGACGGCGTCATCACTAGAGCTTTGTGCAGGCGAAGACTACTTTTGTCAGGATAGCTGATACTAGCTGTCCCCCTTCAAATTAGCCCGCCATTGTGGGCTGCCTTCCCGCTCGATATTTGGGAAGAGGACCAGGGCCTCTATAAATAGGACCAGCCACCCACAGAGCAAAGGGGGGTTCAAAAAAAGAGAAGAGAGGGGTGCCGATCATAGAGAGAAAGAGAGAGAAGGGTGACTGAACTCCTCCCAGTAGTTCATCGCCCCAGCCAAGAACAGACCCTCGCGAGGCTGTTCTTCCTTGTATTGTTCTTCATCATCAGCCAAGAGGCAATCCACCACACCACACACTGGAGTAGGGTATTACACCACAACGGTGACCCGAACCAGTATAAACCCTGTGTCTCTTGTGTTGTTCTTTCTGTAGCTTAGACCTTAACGAGGCGGAGGGGTGCAGGTAGGTAGGAGGTGAAATCTCCGCGCGCACCCCAGTGTTCGAACCTCAAGGGTCTGCCGAAATCCGACATTTGGCGCGCCAGGTAGGGGTGCGCCGGGATTCGTCTTCCACCACCCCGTTCTCCTCCGACCATCACGCTCATGTCTGACGCTCGTCGGGCCCGCGCCGAGCACCGGGCCGCACTCGCTTCCCGCGTCGCCCAGACGGCCCCTGTCAGCGGGCGTCCTCGCCGTTCCCCGTCACCTGCCGTCAATGCCGCCACCGGCCCGGCGGGGGACGAGCAGCAAGCATCGTCCCAGCATCCGTCTGTGCGGCAAGACGGCCGCACCACAACTCCATCGCTCACCCCAGCTGGATCTTCGTCCCGCGCGCTTCGCGCGCCCATGGAGGCTCGGGCTGCACTCATCGCGGCAAACGAGCTCCTGCGCTACCGTCCCGTCGACGATGTCTACGAAGAATGGCTCGACCGTGTCGCCAAGCTCGTCCGCGCCGCAGGGGGCTCTCCTGCGCCGTCCGTTCCGCTGCACCACACCCCACCCCGCGCGGGCGATGAAGCTCCGGCGGCGGCCCGGCCGCCTCCTCCTCAGGAAGGCACCATGGCTCCAAGGCGCGTGGCCCCTGGGCGGAACCCGCTTCGTCAGGTGCCAGCGCGGCAAGAGCAGAGCTGTCAAGAAGTCCCTTGCCCGCAAGAAGCTGCCCGGGCGCTCCCTGCTCCAGCACGTCGCGACCATGCTCCTTCTCCCGCGCGTCAAGACCCCGCGCTGCTCCCAGCTGCAGCACGTGGGGACATGCAAGACCAAGCTCCCCGTCATCCAAGGCCTCCCATGGCCACAACAGGCAGCCGCGCCTTCACCGCCGAGCTACGCGGCGTCGCGTGGCCCGGCAAGTTCAAGCCAGACTTGCCTCCTCGCTACGACGGCACGGCTGACCCTGCGGAGTTCCTCCAGCTCTACGAGCTGGGCATTGAAGCTGCCAACGGAGACGAGAAGGTCATGGCAAACTGGTTCCCCATGGCGCTCAAGGACGGGGCCCGCACCTGGCTCCTGAACCTGGCTCCAGGCACAATCTCCTCCTGGGACGAGATGCGCACCCGCTTCATCGCCAACTTCCAAGGCACTCGCGACCGGCCACCCGCCGTGAGCGACATGCGCCGCATCAAGCAACAGCCCGGGAAGACCCTGCAGAAGTACATCCAGCGCTTCAACAACGCACGCCTCAAGATTCCCAAGGTGACTGAGGAGGCCATCATCTCGGCCTTCTCCGATGGCGTGCGCGACGTCAAGATGAAGGAGGAGCTGGCAATGCATGAAGACCTGTGCACTTCCTTGGAGCTGTTCAACCTAGCAACCAAGTGCGCCAAGGCCGAGGAAGGGCGTCTCTGCCTCCTCGAGCTGCCTGCCACAGACCTAGAAGAGAAGAAGCCCAAGGCCAAGGAT
Organism: Triticum aestivum; assembly: GCF_018294505.1. Lineage (NCBI taxonomy): Eukaryota > Viridiplantae > Streptophyta > Magnoliopsida > Poales > Poaceae > Triticum > Triticum aestivum. Next base: position 509,891,667 of record NC_057794.1, read on the forward strand.
GTGAAGCGCAAGGGGGCTGCCGTGCTCGCGGCAGAACCAGACACCAAGCGGGGTAGAGATCAGCCCGAACCTTCCAAGGGCAGCCGGTACTGTGTGTACCACGACCTCCACACCCACAACACCAGCAAATGTCAAGAGCTCCGAGCCGTGCAAGAAGGAAGAATCGGCCGTCGCCCTGACCGCGGTGACCGGGGCTAAGGTCGAGGAGGAGGAAGGAACGCAGGACGCTGGGAAGATCGTGGTCCACGCCAAGGGTGGCACGATCAACCTCACGAGGATCGCTGGCAAGACCTGCCTCGCGAGGGAGGCTGGAGTGATCAGCCTCGCGAGGGAGACTGGAGGGATCAGCCTCGCGAGGATCGCCTGCAAGGCAACGCAGGCCTCCCACCGCTGCCGTCGTAGCCAAGGAGAAACGAGGACCGCCACCAGGACGAGGGGGCTGGGGGCTTCCAGGAGCCGCGCGCGATCGCCTGCATCCTGGGCGGGGCACAAGCCCCAGCCTCTCAGCGCATCTTTAAGCAGTTCGCCCGCGAAGTGAACGCAGTCCTCCCCAAGCTTGAAGCCACGCGCCCTCTCAGGTGGTCGGAGTGCACCATCACGTTCATCTCAGCAGATCAGCTCAAGTGTGCGGCTACAGCCGGAGTCCTCCCGATGTTTGTTCCCCAATCGTCAGCAATGTGGTGGTCACCAAGACCCTCATCGATGGTGGGGCAGGGGTCAACGTCCTGTCCGTGGAAACATTCAACAACCTCCAAGTTCCCTATAGCCAGCTTCAGCCAACCAAGCCTTTCTCCGGTATCACCGACGGCTCCACGGTCCCGATTGGGCAGGTCCGCCTCCCTGTCACCTTCGGGGCACGCGACAACTACCACACCGAGCTCATCGACTTCGACGTCGCTCACATTCGCCTGCCGTACAACGCCATCCTTGGGTACCCAGCGCTGGCCAAGTTCATGGCCGTAACTCACCATGGCTACAACGTCCTCAAGATGCCAGGAAGCGGCGGAGTCATCACGGTGCCCTGTGAAGAGAAGGACGCGGTGTGTTCCCTGGAACGAGCCTTTCAGGCCGCGTCATTGGAAGACCCGGATCGTGGAAGCAGGAGGCCTCCCGAGACCGCCCCTAAGAAGAAGAAGACATCGTCCGGCCTGACCACTCAGGAGGCAGGCCTCTCTGGGCCCGCGCCTGCCCAGGGGGAACCTCCTTCCATCGCATAGGAAAGCGCGCCTGGCGCCCTCCTCAGGCAGGGCTCGGGGGCTCTCCCCTGGAGGGCCACCGACCTAGCTAGGGTCACGAGGGAGGCGCTTGGGCACCACATGGAGGCGTGTTTCAAAGCATGTTTCCCTCAAGAAGGAGCAAGGCAAGGAGATCCAGACCCTCAAGAGTTCGTCCGCAAGGCCATTCAGGAGCTACAGGAGTCAAGAGTCACGAAAGGCGGCCGCCGCCTACCAGCAGTGGATCCCCATCCAGGCGAGGATGGTGGGCTACGCGTCTGCATCGACATACCAGGGCTCAACCGAGTCGCCTCTCTGGAGCGCCTCTGGCCCTCGCGAGTGGGGCGCTGCGGAGGCCCACCCCACAGCTACGTTCGCATGCCTTACGACTTGCCGAACGCGGTTCACACGTACCAGCGCCTCGTGAGGGGCATCACGGAGGCACGAGAGGCCAGGCGTTCCGCAGCCCTCGCAGGGATGGAGATGGCCCGCGAGGAGCCGCCAGCGCCTCCGGAGCCTCCCGAGGCCCCTGGGCCTGGGGGCTCGTGAGGATCGGCTCTCGCAGCCCATCGAGCCTGCTACACCAACGCTCCTTCGTCCTCAACATCATCAGGTGACATCTTTTGAGTTTTATTTCTAGCTGGGAGCGCCCCCCCAGGGCTGCATTATTCCCAGGCCGCGTGGGTCCGTCCCTGCGGCGTGTATCCCTTTTTTATTCCATGTTGTTAGCTTACCTTGTTGGGGGCGCCCCTCGGGCTGCATGATCCCCAAGCCGCTCGGGCCAGGCCCAGCGACATGTATCCCATTTGCGTTTATTTCCGATTATGCGTTAGACCCACCATGCTTGATTATTTGATGCCAGTCCACGGTACCTCTTCTTCTCCATGTCGACCACTTGCACGTTAAAGGGGGGTACCTGAGCATCGCGACTCAGTGCTCTTACTGGCTCTCCAGCCCTCACCCTCTGGCCTTGTCCATGGCATCGCGACCTGGCATACTAGCGACGGCTAAGACCAGCTTGAGGGCCGGGACTCGAGGACGTAGAGTGCCGACATCTAACCAAATTTGCAGGGACACATCACAAGATAAGGCCCAGTGTCAGGCGCAACCCGCCTAGAGGTAGGGCCCCGTGAGTCCCGCGCTGGCTCACGGGTGCCCAGATACACCTCGCCAGGCCCTACCGTGCCAGCCACGTGTCAGGGCAGGGCTGTACACGCCCCGGGGGCTCCTCCCAGAGGGCCCCCCCTCCCATGTACCAGTGGAAGCACCATGCTCCGCGCTGGCTGATGACACTGCCGAGGAGCGGCTATGCCCGTACACATACGGAAGCGCTATGCTCCGCGCTGGTGATAAACAACTGAGGGTGCCCCCGGGCCGTATCAACCTCAGGGAGCCCAGAGCTCAGTTTCTAGCCTCATCGTAACGCCTCCTCTCGGGAGTGCCGCGCGAGGGGGCTGGGCACGGGGGCTGCGCCTGGGTCACACCCAGACGCACGCCGCCCAGCCAGGTCCCCCGGGGCCTGGTTCGTTGCGCGTCTCTCCCCGAGCGGAGCCAAGGTATGAAGGCCGTTTGAGCGTCAAGGGGGACTCCTGAGCATCGCGACTCAGGAGCCTAACTGGTCACGTAGCCCCTCACTCCGTGGCCCCGTCCTGGTTTCCGGTCGGGACCAACGCTGGGTGAGGCACGTGCACGACCGGGCTCTGCAGACGTAGAATGATAGATCCACCCGCATCACACCTCCCTACTTGCTATTCGTGCGCCAAGGGGGACTCCTGAGCATCGCGACTCAGGAGCCTAACTTGTCACGTGGCCCCTCACTCCTTGGCCCCGTCCTGGTTTCCGGTCGGGACCAACGCTGGGTGAGGCATGCGCGGGGCCGGGCTCTGCCGGCGTAGAACATAAGCAAGTAGGAAGGAAAAGTGCCAATTTCAAGGAATTCAAAAGAAAATATTACAGTCCACACTGTTATCTCAATGCCAATCGCAAGTTTAAATGCCTCCCCGAGGCATGATACATGTGCAGGAATTAAAGGCAGGACAGGAGCCGCGACGGAGTCACTTGTCGGCGGTGGAGCAGCGCGGATTGGGTACGCCTCACGCAGCGGTGGGGTCGGCGGTGCCTTGCTTCGGCTTGGTGCTGAAGGCTCGGAACTTCCCCAGCAGGGCCTCTGCGCGACCCTTCACGGCCTCGGCAGCGGCAGCGGCACGCTCGCCGCTCACTGGCTCCAGCAGGCTGTCGAGATCGACACCGGGATCGCGAAGGTAGATGTGGGTGAGGACCCGCGTCAGTGCTGCAGAAGACAGGACACGCGCCTCGGCCTCGGCCGTGGGGCCAAGGCCAAGGGTGACATCTTCAAGAGCGCGAACCAGGAAGGGAAGCAGCTTGGCGGGGCCGTCCTCGGCGCCAGCCAGTGGGCTCTCCAGGCCGCTGTCGTAAAGCTTCCTCAGTGAGGAGCGAGCCCTCGCCTCCATCTCCGTGAAGGCCACGCGGTCCTCGGCGAGAACCAAGGCCTCGTCGTCCAGCTTGGCCTTCCTCGCCCCCAACTCCTACTCCAGCGCGCCTAGGCGGTCGCGGCGTTTCCTGAGCTTGACCTCCCTCTCCTTGACAGCCGCCTCGTGAGCCTTCACGCCTTCTTCCTGCTCTTGGCGAAGGCGGACCTCGTTCGCGAGCTGGTCCCGCAAATCTTGCAGCTTGCCCTCCAGTGCCTTGCAACGCCCACGGACATCGACCACCTCCCCCAGGGCTGCGTCATGAGCAGCCTTCGCCTCAAGGACGGCCTACTTCTCCTCGTCGCATGCCGTCGAGGCCTGGACCAGCGCCGCCCGAATCGAAGCGTCGGAGCGAACCCATCCTGAAGCCAGCTCCAAGCGCCCGGCCACCAAGCAGGGGTCGGCGCCAAGAAGATCGTGCCGTAGTCGGTCCAGCTCAGCAACAACATGATCCAGAACGGCAGAAGGAGTCGGAGAGACAGCAGCCGGTGGAGTAGGAGGAGAAGGCGGCAGCGCGGCCACAGCATCCTGAGGTGGAGTCTGCCGCGCCCCGACAGCTGTAGTGGCGGCGGCAGGCAAGAGCACCTCGGGAGCCACTTGGGCCGTGGGGGCTGAGCTCGCCCCAGCCGGCTCAGCCAGGCCTCGCGAGGACGACCGAGCAGGGGAAGCCTGTGCGTCGTGGTCACCCTCCCTCGCAGGCAGAGGCGCTGCCACGGATGGAACCTCAGGAGCTCCCTTCGGCTTCTTTGCCGCGGGCACCAGCCTATCCAAGAGATGCGGACGTCAAGCCTCAGAAGCAGAGCGAGAAATAAAGACAAGAATCGAATGCTTACGGGTCGTCACCAGTGAGCTCAAGGGGCCTCCGGCCAAATATGAAGCCTGAAAGCCGGCTGGAAGGGTCAACCTCGGGAAGCTTGGAGGCGGAAGGTGCATCTGCGGCCCGCCCCGGGGCCGGGGCAGACTCGCGGGAGATTAGCCCGGTCCTGTCCTTCTTCGGGATCGGGGGTGAGCTCCCGCCGTCCTGCTCGTCGTTGTCCTCGTCGTCGTCTTCGTCGTCATCCTCGTCGTCATCGCTCGGAGAGAGGCGGAGAACGCGGGACCTGCGCCGGGGGAGGGGAGCCCTCGACTCTCCGTCAGTCGCCTCGGAGTCAGGCCCTTTTCCCCACTCCCCTCCTTCCTCCTCTTCGCTGGAGTCGTCGGAGGGAACGTCCACCGGTTCCTCGGGAGTTTCCATGGGCATGGGCCCATCCCCGTTGAAGACGGGCATGGACTCCACTACCTGCTCCCAGTCGTCGCGGAGGAACAAGGGCATAGGAGCGCCCGCCAACCTTGCCACATCGCCCCGACTAGAGATTGGAGGACCGCAGCCAGATCTCCGTCGGCTAAGGCCGCGGGGCTCGGACGGGGCCTCCACATCGGAAGTGAGTACTGCCGAAGCGGAGCCAGCTGGTGCTCTAGGAATTCCCTCAGCAGCGACGCGCCGGTCAGCTTCGCCGCCGCCATATTGGGCGGTCTCAGATCCGCGTCCATCTTCTCCAACATCAGCTTCGCGCGGGGGTCTGTGAGCTCCGCTCGACCCCAATCGCTGGAGCTCGTGGGCTGCTCCGTGGGAAAAATCAGCTGAGGGTGGATGCGCCCAGCATCCACCAAGACCCACTTGCTCCTGAAGCCCTCAATCCTTTTCCCGGGGTTCGAAATGGCAATGGCGCCACCGTACGCGATGAAGCTCGCGCACGCAGAAGCAGTACCACGAGAGGTCCGGAGGTAGAAGTAGTGGCGCAGCAAGGCCACTGAGGGCTGCACCCCTACGTGAGCCTTGCAGTAATAGGCGAAGATTGCCAGGAGAAGGACGGAGTTGGGGTGGAGATGCAGGGCTTGTAGCTTATAGTGGCGGAGGACAGAGAAGAAGAACTCGGAGAAGGGAGGCACCAGGCCAGCAGCAATGGCACTTACGAAGAGCGGATAGAAGGTGCTCCCTTGACCCTCAGGGGTGGCGGAGCCGGCTTTAAACACCTTCGCCCCATTGATGCCCCGCGCCGTCGCCATCCGGCGCAACCGGGCAAGGCTCGCCTCCGACATGTTCGGCGGGTCCAGGGCAGACGAGTACCAAGCTACGGCCGGGGGCTGACGAGGCGCCATGGCTTCCTAGGTCGCACGGTCGGAGTGGATCTGGAAATTTTGGAGGAAGGAGAGGCGCAAGAAAGGGGATCTGAGCAGCAACCGGGGAAAGCAAGAAGCAAACCCTAGGTGGATGCCGCTCCTTTATCAACTCATGCGGTTGCTAGGGCGCCCACGTCCAACCAACTGCCACGCGGCGCCCAAGGCCATAGGCTGTTAGGGCCCGCGGCGCTTCACTCTTGCCCTTCTGCCTCCCTACACGGCCAAGTCCGGGCGCGCCTTGGGCCCGGGGGCTACTGTCGACATTCTGGGAACGGGGGTCCCGAGACTTGCCTGCCTGCAGCCTGCGGCGTGGCTCAAAGGGGGGCCCAGCGCGGCCCATCTTCACCAACACAAACCCAAGACCCTCGAGAGGGGCCAAGCCTCACGGGGTGGACGACACGGAGCTTCCTCAGGCACGGCCTCATCAGGCTGGCTCACGAGGAGGCGGAGAGATCAAGGCGGGGTACCTCACGAGGTGCCCGTGACGCAAGCCATGACGACCAAGGGCGCCAGGCGGGTGCCAGCCCGCGCAGTGTCCTCCCTTCCTCTTTGGTGCAAAGGGGGCAAGCGTAGCCGCGGAGTACCGAGGCATCAGGCAAAGGTTGCCATTTCGGTGCAACGAGACCAAGACCAGGAGGACTACGAGATGGAGGTCACCGTGGAGCCCAAGACGGCCTCATCACCAGAGCTTTGTGCAGGCGAAGACTACTTTTGTCAGGATAGCCGATACTAGCTGTCCCCCTTCAAATTAGCCCGCCATTGTTGGCTCCCTTCCCGCTCGATATTTGGGAAGAGGACCAGGGCCTCTATAAATAGGACCAGCCACCCATAGAGCAAAGGGGGGTTCAAAAAAAGAGAAGAGAGGGGTGCCGATCAGAGAGAGAGAGAGAGAGAGAGAGAGAGAGAGAGAGAGAGAGAGAAGGGTGACTGAACTCCTCTCAGCAGTTCATCACCCCAGCTAAGAACAGACCCTCGCGAGGCTGTTCTTCCTTGTATTGTTCTTCATCATTAGCCCAAGAGGCAATCCACCACACCACACACTGGAGTAGGGTATTACACCACAACGGTGGCCCAAACCAGTATAAACCTTGTGTCTCTTGTGTTGTTCTTTCTGTAGCTTAGACCTTAACGAGGCGGAGGGGTGCAGGTAGGTAGGAGGCGAAATCTCCGTGCGCACCTAGTGTTCGAACCTCAAGGGTCTGCCGGAACCCAAAATCCGACAACCGGGTTTTGTCGCTCCTCTGACCCACCTGCTGGATTACCAATGAATCGTAAACCGCCAGGTCCAAGCGGGTCGCCAGTGAATCACCAAACTCTAGTCGGGTCATACATTCGGCGGTTTATACCGCGGGGATATCCCCGACACAGCCCATGTCAATTGTGGACCTAGCCACTTGTGTTCAAGAGCATGGAGAGTCCACGACCCATTGGGTGAAGTGAGTCTCAGCTATTTTGCATTCATCAGACCGCATCAATGCAAATACATCAGTTTTGACGTTGGAGGGCAACTGCCGGTTCATGCCATTAAAACTGAAGTTGGGAATGCTCAAACGTCACTGTAATGACATGTCAACGCTTATGGCCGCTTTGGTTAAATATGCCGATTCAGATAGTAGCAAGGACCCTGATTCTGAAGAAGACAAACCAGGGAAAGGGAAAAAGAACGGTAGTGCCAAGGGGCAGCATCATAACCCGGCAGGTCATGGGAACAATGGTAAGCGCAAGGCGGATAATAGCTTGGACTTTGTGGCTAACACCAACGCCCAGGATAACGGTCAGCGTCGTAAGGGTAAACCACCCCAGAGGGGTGGAGGGTCAGGCCCCAATCTGGAGCGCCTATTAAATCAACCCTGTCCAAAGCACGGGTCGAAGGAGAAGCCATCTTTGCATCTTTGGAAGGATTGCTTCATCATGCGAGAGTTCAAATGTTCTAATATGTTTCAATACGACAATGGCGTGCCCGGCGGTTCAGGAGGCGGTTTTCATGGGCCGGATTATGGAGGCGGCAGCTCCGGTTCAGGATTCCAAGGTAATTAAGCCGGACATGGTAATCAAGGTAATTAGGGCAATCAAGGAGGTTATAACCATCAGGGGAATCAACAGCAGCACCAATCGGGTTATCAAAGCAATCCAAAGAAGTTGAATAGCGGGCAGTATCATGTCTTTACCAGTAGCTTGTGTAAGCATGATCAGAAGCTTCACAAGAGGACCGTGAACTCCGTTGAACCGGCGGTGGCTCGGTATTTGCGCTGGTCTGAACAACCCATTTTATGGAGTCAGGAGGATCATCCGCCCCGGGTTATAATCTGGGTCATCTGGCCTTAGTGGTGGCTCCTCAAGTCGGGGGCTACAAGTTCACCAAAGTGCTTATGGATGGAGGGAGCAGTATCAATATCCTTTACTATGATACCTTCCATCGCATTGGGCTGACAGACATGAGTCTTAAACCGTCGAACACCGTCTTTCATGGAGTGGTGCCTGGTAAATCAGCGTACCCAGTTGGCAAGATGGCCCTAGAGGTGGCTTTTAGAGACGATCATGATTCAAGATCAGAAACTTTGACTTTTGAAGTGGTGAAAATTAAGAGCCCATATCATGCCCTGTTGGGAAGGCCGGCTTATGCTAAGTTCATGGCGAGACCGTGTTATGTTTATCTGCAACTTAAGATGCCGGGTCATAAGGGGACCATCACGATACATGGGAGCAGGAAGATTGCATTAGAATGTGAAGAAGGGGATGCGGCTTATGCTGAGTCGGTTTGTGACACAGAGGAGCTGAAATTTTATAAGGATAATGTTGATCCGGAAGATATGACTTCTCTGAAGAAGCCAACTACAGAGCATGATCCGGCACTGAAATTTAAATCGGCTGCAGACACTAAAACGGTTGATTTTGTTCCTGGCGATTCATCTCAGCAGTTCAGCATTAGCGCTAACTGGATCCAAAATAGGAAAGCACGCTCATCAAGTTCATCCGTGAGAACCGGGACATCTTTGCATGGAAGCCTTCTGACATGCTAGGTGTACCAAGGGAACTCGCTGAGCACACCCTTAATATAGATCCTAAGTTCAAACCGGTCAGGCAGTTTCTCCGCCGCTTCAATGAAGAGAGACGTAAGGCTATTGGTGAGAGGTAGCCCGGCTTTTGGCAGCAGGGTTTATTGTGGAGGTTTTTCACCCAGAGTGGCTAGCTAATCCGATGCTGGTACTCAAGAAAAATGGCACTTGGCGTATGTGTGTGGATTACACAGACTTGAACAAGGCTTGTCCAGCTAATCCCTTTGCTTTCCCGCGTATTGATCAGATTATTGATGCTACGGCGGGTTGTGACCGTTTGTGTTTTTTGGATGCTTATTCTGGTTATCTCAGATCAAAATGGCAGTTAATGACCAGGAGAAGACATCTTTCATAACTCCCTTTGGGGCCTTCTGCTATGTATCCATGCCTTTTGGGCTGAAGAGTGCACAGGCGACTTATCAGCGCTGTGTTCAGAATTGTCTTCATAAACAGACTAGGCGCAATGTTCATGCTTATGTGGATGATATTGTGGTGAAATCTAGGAAGGAGGAAACCTTGATAGATGACCTGAGGGAGACCTTTGATAACCTCCGGTTCTATAAGATGATGCTTAATCCGGCTAAATGTGTCTTTGGTGTTCCGGAAGGCAAGCTCTTGGGTTTTCTGGTGTCTAACAGAGGCATTGAGGCTAATCCGGAGAAGATCACGGCTATCACATCTCTGGGTAAACCGGCATGTATCAATGATGTTCGGCGTTTGGCGGGCCGGATTGCAGCTTTAAGCCGGTTTATCAGCCGCCTTGGGGAGAAGGCTATCCCTTTATATCAGATGCTAAAGAAAACGGATGATTTCGTCTGGAGTGACGCGGCTGATAAAGCATTTGAGGACTTGAAGAGACAGTTGGCCGAACCGCCCGTTCTTGCGGCTCCGATCGATAAAGAGCCCTTATTGCTATATGTCGCTGCTAATGCCAGAGCTGTTAGTGTGGCTATTGTGGTAGAGCACAAGGAGGCCAGAAAGGAGTATCCGGTTCAATGGCCGGTTTATTACATCAGTGAGGTGCTTATTGAATCAAAGCAGAGGTACCCGCATTGGCAGAAGTTGGTGTATGGAGTTTTCATGGCAAGCCGGAAGCTCAAGCATTATTTTCAAGGTCATCCCATTACAGTGGTTAGTTCAGCCCCTCTGGGAGATATCATCCAAAACAGAGAGGCGACTGGCCGGATTGCCAAGTGGGCTATTGAGGTTGGACCTCACGAGATAAAATATACGCCTCACACAGCAATCAAATCACAAGCACTTGTGGATTTCATTAATGATTGGATAGAGTTGCAGGCACCGGAGGAGAAGCCAGATAACACGTATTGGACTATTCATTTTGATGGGTCCAGACAATTGGAGGGCTCGGGGGCTGGAGTCATATTAACTTCCGCACGAGGTGACAAGTTTTGTTATGTTCTCCGCTTAATGTTCCCTTGTACTAACAATGCAGTTGAATATGAGGCCTTGCTCCATGGCCTTCGGATGGCTAAGGAGATGAATTTAAGCCGAGTTAAGTGCTTCGGTGACTCGGACCTGGTGGCTCAGCAGGTATCTGGCACTTGGGATTCTAAGGATCCACTCATGGCTGCATATCGACGAGAGGTGGACATAGTGGCTGGTCATTTCAAGGGTTATCAAGTTGACCATATAGACCGGTGAAAGAATGAAGCGGCGGACGCTTTAAGTCGTCTAGGCTCTCAGCGTAAACCGGTGCCACCTAATGTCTTCCTCGACGTACTTCATAATCCGTCGGTCAAGATAGCCATAGAGGAGGAGTTGGCTATTCCTGACCCGGAGGCCCAGTTGGTAGCGGCTCATCATGTTATACCGGATTGGACAGTCCCATACTTGGCCTATATGAACCAGGGCGAGTTACCAGGCGATGAAACCTTGGCCCGGTAGATAACCCGGCGATCCAAGTCAATGACCATTATCAATGGGGAGTTACATCGTTACAGCGTGACAGGGGCGATTCAACATTGTGTGTCTCCTCAACAAGGTTGTGAGATTTTGCGAGAGATCCACGAAGGAGATTGTGGTCACCACGCCAGTTCAAAATCCTTGGTGGCTAAGACTTTTTGTCACGGCTTCTATTGGTTGACGGCTCATGCTGATGCTGAGGATTTAGTAAAAAGGTGTGACGGTTGTCAGAAATTTGCACGCCGCGCTCATGTTCTGGCTCAGGAGTTGAGAATGATTCCAATCACTTGGCCGTTTGCAACTTGGGGGCTAGATATGGTTGGACCCTTTAAGAGGTCCAAGGACAAAAAGACCCACCTGTTGGTGGCGGTTGACAAGTTTACCAAGTGGGTAGAGGCAGAGCCAGTCAGTAAGTGTGATGCAGCCACGACGGTCCAATTCATCAAAAAGGTGATATTCCGGTTTGGTTTTCCACACAGCATTATAACTGATAATGGTACTAATCTGTCCAAGGGTGCTATGGAAGAATTTTGTCAACATGAGCACATCCGGCTTGATGTGTCATCAGTGGCTCACCCCCAATCTAATGGTCAAGCAGAGAGGGCAAATCAAGAAATTTTGAGAGGTATTAAACCCCGACTTATGGTTCCTTTAAAGCGGACGCCAGGTTGTTGGGTGGAGGAGTTACCTTCTGTGTTATGGAGTATCAACACCGCACCAAACAGATCTATGGGTTACACACCTTTCTTCATGGTTTACGGAGCAGAGGCGGTTCTCCCTAGTGACATCCGTCATGACTCGCCCCGTGTGGCGGCTTACGTTGAAGCTGAGAATGAGAATGCACGTCAGGACTCACTGGACCTATTAGATGAGGAGCGTGATCTGGCAGCGGCGCGTTTGGCGATTTATCAACAAGATCTCCGACGTTATCATAGCCGCCGGGTTAGGACCAGAACTTTTCAAGAGGGCGATCTGGTGCTCCAGCTCATCCAGGATCAGACTGATATGCACAAGTTATCCCCACCTTGGGAAGGACCTTTTGCGGTTAGCAAAAATTTGCACAATGGATCATACTACCTTATGGATGTTCGAGAGCACAAAGACTCACGTAAATCGGAGGAGGAGACCCAGCGGCCGTGGAATATAGTTCTTCTTCGGCCTTACTATACTTGAGCCATAGGCTCTTCTTATGTACATACTCATGTCAATGTATATATTATATAATAAACTGGAGCCTCAGCTAAAGCGGGGTATCTGTTGTTTTTTTACATCGTGTGTGGTTACATGGGGGCTTCTACTTATAAAGTGGATTTCTACTAACCCGACTTATAAAGCCACACAGATATAAAGGAAATCACTAGGGGGCTTGGTCGTATTCGAACCATAGCTATGCCTCTTGATCGGCTTAAGGCCAAACAGGGAAATCACTAGGGGGCTTGGTTGTATTTACACCATAGCTACACCTCTTGATAGGCTTAAAGCCAAAAAGGAAATTATGTGGAACCAAAGAGAGTCTGTTGCAAAAAGCATAACTCAAACATAGGTACCCACTGAGCACAGCTCAAATATTACTTGGGGGCTCCTTGCTTCTCAAAGAACAACGAGCTTGCACCCTTGTAATAGGCTATCAAGCCAGGCTTGGAAGCCAGGTGTATTCACCTAAAACCCCGGGTTATCCTGCCTCTTTAAGTAAGCCACTCCGTCCAGGTAAACCTGGTATGACCCATCGAACGTTTGACAAGTCAATCTCATAGACCCTGAACTTGTCAAAGTTAAAACGATGATTGGTTAAAGATTGAGGTCCATCTTAAAAGGCTTTGAAAAACAGTTTAGCTCAGCGGCCTGGCAGCCCATGAAAAGCCTTGCCTATTTTTCTTGTATTTGTTGCAAATGTTTTAACCTCTTTTGATAAGGGATTTATGAATATTTTCTGATAAACCGGTGTATATTACAACCCGGCATGGCTTTCAACACTCAGTTGTCAGTACATGATCAGTTCTAAACCGGCAATAATTTGATCCGGTCTGGTTTTGACTAGAAGTCACAAGAATTACATGAGTAAACCGCTGTTTCTCATAACTCGGTACGGTTTTGATATGAACCGGCAAGAATGAAAGGAGTCATCAATACTCCAGACTGGTGTTATCACCCTTATTATCCCAACAGTTGGATAGCCAATGAGATATATCACATGTATCATCTATTTTATATCTGGTTATTACAGTCTTGGTTATACACCCAAGCCATATAATATATATATATATATATATATATATATATATATATATCTGGGCATCATGACCCGTTCGGTGGTAAACCACTAGGACACTTTCAAGTTCTTATATGCAGGAACACGTTAACTAAAGGCCGCACTGGACTATGCATATAATAGATCCCAAAGGCATGGCGATTTATCAGTATCAAGCAAAATAAATATGCTCGATAGCGTAGCAAGCGAGTGTTTGAACTAGCCTATTACAAGGCGTTTGAAATGCCCACCAAGAATAATTGTTTCAATAACAAGTGGCAGACTGCGACAGCTAAACCGGCCTCCAGTTCAAGATTCATCACTAGGACGACTTGAAGATTGCGAATCATCTTGAGTTGGTGTATCTTCCTCCTCTCTACCCAGTGGCTGGAAATCAATTGTTGTCCAATCGATTCTGGTTAATGCTTGGAATACAACTTCTTCACTTATAAGAGGGGAAGGATCAATGTCAGGAGCATAAGTGTGCTTATGGATTGGCGGAACAAGATCTTCTACATCATGAATCGGTGCAGGATGTCTTTTCTGATCAACATCATAAACTGGTTGATAATGAGATAGATCTGTGCCATCCGCCAATTTGCTTGCTATAGGCCGCATTTCCTTTGTCAACCTTCGGAGATCATCATTGTTGAATTCTGTGCCATCTTCCTTCACGCTGGGGTAGCCTTGGCCGATATCTGCCGGTTCGAGATCTGGAATCCATGCCTTGGCCCGGATTAGCGCAGTCAATGCACCTGACCTTGCAGCTGATTTTTTAAGTTCCTCCAGCCGGGCAGGCAACATGGATAGCTTCTCGATGGTTTATTTTATCAACGATGGAGGAGGCTTGTTATACGCAGCAGTGCAGATAGCCCGTTGGGATCTGGAATACAATTGTTCTATCAAGGTGTAGGCTGCTTTCAGCTTCATCCGCATATCGGAGCTCGGATGGGTAATGCGGGTCCCTGTAGCATTGCGAGCATCAGTAAACCGGTGACTGCTAAGGTAAAGGGGACTTGAAACATACCAGAAGGGGGCGCTTACCAAATACGGCAGAGGTCATAGCATTTATTTGCTGCCTTAAAACGGTCAGTTCCTCAACCACCAGTTTAAGGGCTGCTTCTACGTCTTCGGCTTTCTTTGCCAAAGCGGCCTTCTCAGCATCCCAATCTGCATGTTCCTTCTTAAAATTTTCCTTCAGCTTCTCCATGGCTGCTAAGGCTTTAGTCAGTTCCTCCTTGGCTTTGGAAGCCTCCGCTTGCTGAGATTTGATGTTTTCTTGAGGATCAGCGGTTTGGGAGTCCTTTTTGCTCAGCTCAGCCTGTAAAGGAATGACATATCATCAGTGGGATGTATATATTTGAAGTACCAAGCACATAACAAGTTATGCACTTTGTACTTGGGGGCTAATGCATATTTGCTTTATTATCAGAATTTTTTGCAAGTCCCAAATACAATGCAAACATTATCTTTGGCACTTGGGGGCTACTGTACATTTGTTCAAATCAAAGCATTGGTTAAAATCCTGGTTCACCTTGGAAAGATAAACCGGCCCTTGGGGACTACATAGATGAAAACTACATGAATACAACGATAAAGTACCGGTTTATTTCAAAGGATCACCTGACATACGGAGGATAAGTATGCAAGGGTTAAGATCTTACAAAGTCCCGATTTATGATTGCTATCATAAAACGACCCTTGGGGGCTACTAGAGTTGGTATTTGCAATTGGACTTAAGAAAGGAAAAGTTATGCCATTACCTCATAGCGCTCCTTCATCAGATTCACCAAACCGGCTTCATAGTCACGGTTTGTGTGCAGACAGTTTAGAAAGCCAGAGTGGAGTTCTTGAGCACTGAAGTGGGCATAGCTTGATAAATTGGTGCTCCACTTGCCTTTCTCCATGGCAGCACGTTCTTCTTTGGCACTATGTTTCGCCAATACAACAGGATGGCCAGGAGAGGTGTGGCCAATAGCGGTAATGATAGTCTCATCTTCTTTATCTCAGCGGCCTTTTCTGGAGTTGATGGAGTGTCAGTAGTTTTCACTGGACTAGAAGGTCCGTCATCAGCCCGGATTGGACTTGCCGGTTTATCATCTGGCATAGTGGTATCAACTTCTGCTTGTTCATCAACATTCTGATCTTGAGGGGGTGGTTCATCAAATGTGGCCTCAGTATTTGGACCTTCCGGTTCTGTAGTCAGCTCCGGTTCAATCACCACATGATCATCAGACGGGTTATTCACCCG
The DNA here is from genome assembly GCF_018294505.1 of Triticum aestivum. Classification (NCBI taxonomy): domain Eukaryota; kingdom Viridiplantae; phylum Streptophyta; class Magnoliopsida; order Poales; family Poaceae; genus Triticum; species Triticum aestivum. Next base: position 509,907,008 of record NC_057794.1, read on the forward strand.
GGCCTTGATACGTCCATTTTGCATCATGCTTTTATATCGATATTTATTGCATTATGGGCTGTTATTTCACATTATGTCACAATACTTATGGCTATTCTCTCTTATTTTACAAGGTTTACATAAGGAGGGAGAATACCGACAGCTGGAATTCTGGGCTGGAAAAGGAGCAAATATTAGAGACCTATTCTGCACAACTCCAAAAGTCCTGAAACTCCACGGAATACCTTATAATAAATAATGAAAAATCCTCGCCAAAGATGAAGACCAGGGGGCCCACACCCTGCTCACGAGGGTGGGGGGCGCCCCCCTAGGGCGCGCCCCTACCTCGTGGGCCCCCTGGTGGCTCTCCGATGACCATCTTCTCCTATATGAAGTCTTTTGTCAAGGAAAAAATAAGAAGCAACCTTTCGGGACGAAACTCCGCCGCCACGAGGCGGAACCTTGGCGGATCCAATCTAGAGCTCCGGCAGAGCTGTTCTGCCGGGGAAACTTCCCTCCCGGAGGGGGAAATCATCGCCATCGTCATCACCAACGCTCCTCTCATCGGGAGAGGGCAATCTCCATCAACATCTTCATCAGCACCATCTCATCTCAAAACCCTAGTTCATCTCTTGTATCCAATTCTTGTCTCCAAGTCCGGGATTGGTGCTAGTAGGTTGCTAGTAGTGTTAATTACTCCTTGTAGTTGATGCTAGTTGGTTTAATTGGTGGAAGATCATATGTTCAGATCCTATATGCATATTAATACCCCTCTGATTATGAACATGTTTATGCTTTGTGAGTAGTTACGTTTGTTCCTGAGGACAAGGGAGAAGTCTTGCTATTAGTAGCTAGTCATGTGAATTTGGTATTTGTTCGATATTTTGATGAGATGTATGTTGTCTAGCCTCTAGTGGTGTTATGTGAACGTCGACTACATAACACTTCACCATTATTTGGGCCTAGAGGAAGGCATTGGGAAGTAATAAGTAGATGATGGGTTGCTAGAGTGACAGAAGCTTAAACCCTAGTTTATGCGTTGCTTCGTAAGGGGCTGATTTGGATCCATATGTTTCATGCTATGGTTAGGTTTACCTTAATACTTTTGTTGTCGTTGCGGATGCTTGCAATAGAGGTTAATCATAAGTCGGATGCTTTTTCAACTAAGAACAGCACCCAAGCACCGGTCCACCTACATGACAAATTATCAAAGTACCGAACGCGAATCATATGAACGTGATGAAAACTAGCTTGACGATATTCCCATGTGTCCTCGGGAGTGCTTTTCCTTATATAATAGTTTGTCTAGGCTTGTCCTTTGCTACAAAAAGGATTGGGCCACCTTGCTGCACTTTATTTACTTTTTTTACTTCTTGCTCGTTACAAATTATCTTATCACAAAACTATCTGTTGTTGGGAAACGTTGCAGAAAACAAAAAAATTTCCTATGTTTCACCAAGATCAATCTATGGAGTCAACTAGCAACGAGAGGAGAGTGCATCTACATACCCTTGTAGATCGTGAGCGGAAGCGTTCAAGAGAACGGGGATGATGGAGTCGTACTCGCCGTGATCCAAATCACCGATGACCAAGTGCCGAACGGACGGCACCTCCGCGTTCAACACACGTATGGAGTGGATGACGTCTCCTCCTTCTTGATCCAGCAAGGGGGAAGGAGAGGTTTATGAAGATCCAGCAGCACGACGGCGTGGTGGTGGATGCAGCAGCGATTGCAGCAGGGCTTCGCCGAGCTTCTGTGAGAGGGAGAGGTGTAGCAGGGGAGAGGGAGGCGCCAAGACCTGAGGTGCGGCTGCCCTCCCTCCCCCCTTTATATAGGCCCCCTAGGGGGGCGCTGGCCGTGGAGATGGGATCTCCCAAGGGGGGCGGCGGCCAAGGGGGTGGAGTGCCCCCCAAGGCAAGTGGAGGCGCCCCCACCCTAGGGTTTCCAACCCTAGGCGCAAGGGGGCCCAAGAGGGGGGGCGCACCAGCCCACTATGGGCTGGTTCCCCTCCCCACTTCAGCCCATGGGGCCCTCCGGGATGGGTGGCCCCACCCGGTGGACCCCCGGGACCCATCCGGTGGTCCCGGTACAATACCGGTGACCCCGAATCTTTCCCGATGGCCGAAACTACACTTCCTATATATAATTCTTCACCTCCGGACCATTCCGGAACTCCTCATGACGTCCAGAATCTCATCCGGGACTCCGAACAACTTTCGGATTACTGCATACTCATATCTCTACAACCCTGGCGTCACCGAACCTTAAGTGTGTAGACCCTACGGGTTCGGGAGACATGTAGACATGACCGAGACGGCTCTCCGGTCAATAACCAACAGCGGGATCTGGATACCCATGTTGGCTCCCACATGCTCCTCGATGATCTCATCGGATGAACCACGATGTCGAGGATTCAAGCAACCCCGTATACAATTCCCTTTGTCAATCGGTACGTTACTTGTCCGAGACTCGATCGTCGGTATCCCAATACCTTGTTCAGTCTCGTCACCGGCAAGTAACTTTACTCGTACCGTAATGCATGATCCCATGATCAACCACTTGATCACATTGAGCTCATTGTGATGATGCATTACCGAGTGGGCCCAGAGATACCTCTCCATCATACGGAGTGACAAATCCCAGTCTCGATTCGTGCCAACCCAACAGACACTTTCGGAGACACCTGTAATGTACCTTTATAGTCACCCAGTTACGTTGTGACGTTTGGCACACCCAAAGCACTCCTACGGTATCCAGGAGTTGCACAATCTCATGGTATAAGGAAATGATACTTGACATTCAGAAAAGCTACAACAAACGAACTACACGATCTTTGAGCTAAGCATAGGATTGGGTCTTGTCCATCACATCATTCTCCTAATGATGTGATCCCGTTATCAATGACATCCCCATGTCCATAGCCAGGAAACCTTGACTATCTGTTGATCAACGAGCTAGTCAACTAGAGGCTCACTAGGGACACATTGTGGTCTATGTATTCACACATGTATCACGATTTCCGGATAATACAATTATAGCATGAATAATAGACAATTATCATGAACAAGGAAATACAATAATAATTTTATTATTGCCTCTAGGGCATATTTCCAACAGTCTCCCACTTGCACTAGAGTCAATCATCTAGTTACATTGTGATGAATTGAACACCCATGGAATTTTGGTGTTGATCATGTTTTGCTCTAGGGAGAGGTTTAGTCAATGGATCTACGACATTCAGATCCGTATGTACTTTACAAATATCTATGTCTCCATCTTGAACATTTTCACGAATGGAGTTGAAGCGACGCTTGATGTGCCTGGTCTTCTTGTGAAACCTGGGCTCCTTGGCAAGTGCAATAGCTCCAGTGTTGTCACAAAAGAGTTTGATCGGCCCCGACGCATTGGGTATGACTCCTAGGTCGGTGATGAACTCCTTCACCCAAATTGCTTCATGCGCTGCCTCCGAGGCTGCCATGTACTCCGCTTCACATGTAGATCCCGCCACGACGCTCTGCTTACAGCTGCACCAGCTTACTGCTCCACCATTCAACATATACACGTATCCGGTTTGTGACTTAGAGTCATCCAGATATGTGTCGAAGCTAGCGTCGACGTAACCCTTTACGACGAGCTCTTCATCACCTCCATAAACGAGAAACATGTCCTTAGTCCTTTTCAGGTACTTCAGGATATTCTTGACCGTTGTCCAGTGTTCCTTGTTGGGATTGCTTTGGTACCTTCCTACCAAACTTATGGCAAGGTTTACATCAGGTCTGGTACACAGCATGGCATACATAATAGACCCTATGGCTGAGGCATAGGGGATGACACTCATCTCTTCTATATCTTCTGCCGTGGTCGGACATCAAGCTAAGCTCAATTTCACACCTTGCAACACGGGCAAGAACCCCTTCTTAGACTGATCCATATTGAACTTCTTCAATATCTTATCAAGGTATGTGCTTTGTGAAAGACCTATGAGGCGTCTTGATCTATCTCTATAGATCTTGATGCCTAATATATAAGCAGCTTCTCCAAGGTCCTTCATTGAAAAACTCTTATTCAAGTAGGCCTTAATGCTGTCCAAAAGTTCTATATCATTTCCCATCAAAAGTATGTCATCTACATATAATATGAGAAATGCTACAGAGCTCCCACTCACTTTCTTGTAAACGCAGGCTTCTCCATAAGTCTGCATAAACCCAAACGCTTTGATCATCTCATCAAAGCGAATGTTCCAACTCCGAGATGCTTGCACCAGCCCATAAATCAAGCGTTGGAGCTTGCACACCTCGTCAGCATTCTTAGGATCGACAAAACCTTCCGGCTGCATCATATACAATTCTTCCATAAGGAAACCATTAAGGAATGCCGTTTTGACGTCCTTTTGCCATATCTCATAATCATAGAATGCGGCAATTGCTAACATGATTCGGACGGACTTCAGCTTCGCTACGGGTGAGAAAGTCTCATTGTAGTCAACCCCTTGAACTTGTCGATAACCCTTAGCGACAAGCCGAGCTTTATAGATGGTCACATTACCATCCGCATATGTCTTCTTCTTAAAGATCCATTTATTTTCTATGGCTCGCCGATCGACGGGCAAGTCAGTCAAAGTCCATACTTTGTTTTCATACATGGATCCTATCTCGGATTTCATGGCTTCCAGCCATTTGTCGGAATCTGGGCCCGCCATCGCTTCTTCATAGTTCGAAGGTTCACCGTTGTCTAACAACATGATTTCCAAGACAGGGTTGCCGTACCACTCTGGTGCGGAACGTGTCCTTGTGGACCTACGAAGTTCAGTAGGAGCTTGATCCGAAGTATCTTGATCATCATCATTAACTTCCTCTCTAATCGGTGCAGGCACCACAGGAACATTTTCCTGAGCTGCGCTACTCTCTGCTTCAAGAGGCAGTACTTCATCAAGCTCTACTTTCCTCCCACTTACTTCTTTCGAGAGAAACTCCTTCTCTAGAAAGGATCCATTCTTGGCAACGAAGACCTTGCCTTGGCAACGAAGACCTTGCCTTTGGATCTGAGGTAGAAGGTATACCCAATGGTTTCCTTAGGGTAACCTATGAAGACGCATTTTTCTGACTTGGGTTCGAGCTTTTTAGGTTGAAGTTTCTTGACATAAGCATCGCATCCCCAAACTTTTAGAAACGACAGCTTAGGTTTCTTCCCAAACCATAATTCATACGGTGTCGTCTCAACGGATTTCGATGGAGCCCTATTTAAAGTGAATGCGGCAGTCTCTAAAGCATAGCCCCAAAATGATAGCGGTAAATCGGTAAGAGACATCATAGATCGCACCATATCTAATAGAGTGCGATTACGACGTTTGGACACACCATTACGCTGAGGTGTTCCAGGCGGCGTGAGTTGTGAAACTATTCCACATTTTCTTAAGTGTGTGCCAAATTCGTGACTCAAGTATTCTTCCCCACGATCTGATCGCAAGAACTTGATTTTTCCTGTCACGTTCATTCTCAACCTCACTCTGAAATTCCTTGAACTTTTCAAAGGTCTCAGACTTGTGTTTCATTAAGTAGACATACCCATATCTACTCAAGTCATCAGTGAGGGTGAGAACATAACGATAGCCACCGCGAGCCTCAACACTCATTGGACCGCACACATCAGTATGTATGATTTCCAATAAGTTGGTTTCTTGCTTCATTGTTCCTGAGAACGGAGTCTTGGTCATTTTACCCATGAGGCATGGTTCGCACGTGTCAAATGATTCATAATCAAGAGACTCTAAAAGTCCATCTGCATGGAGCTTCTTCATGCGTTTGACACCTATGTGACCAAGGCGGCAGTGCCACAAGTATGTGGGACTATCATTATCAACCTTACATCTTTTGGTATTCACACTATGAATATGTGTATCATTACGCTCGAGATTCATTAAGAATAAACCATTCACCATTGGAGCATGACCATAAAACATATCTCTCATATAAATAGAACGACCATTATTCTCGGATTTAAATGAGTAGCCATCTCGAATTAAACGAGATCCTGATACAATGTTCATGCTCAAAGCTGGCACTAAATAACAATTATTGAGGTTTAAAACTAATCCCATAGGTAAATGTAGAGGTAGCGTGCCGACGGCGATCACATCGACCTTGGAACCATTCCCGACGCGCATCGTCACCTCGTCCTTCGCCAGTCTCCGCTTATTCCGCAGCTCCTGCTTTGAGTTACAAATGTGAGCAACTGCACCGGTATCAAATACCCAGGAGCTACTACGAGTACTAGTAAGGTACACATCAGTTACATGTATATCACATATACCTTTTGTGATGTCGGCCTTCTTGTCCACTAAGTATTTGGGGCAGTTCCGCTTCCAGTGACCACTTCCCTTGCAATAAAAACACTCAGTCTCGGGCTTGGGTCCATTCTTTGGCTTCTTCCCGGCAGCTTGCTTACCGGGTGCGGCAACTCCCTTGCCGTCCTTCTTGAAGTTCTTCTTACCCTTGCCTTTCTTGAACTTAGTGGTTTTATTCACCATCAACACTTGATGTTCCTTTTTAACTTCTACCTCTGCTGATTTCAGCATTGCAAATACTTCAGGAATGGTCTTTTCCATCCCCTGCATATTGAAGTTCATCTCAAAGCTCTTGTAGCTCGGTGGAAGCGACTGAAGGATTCTGTCAATGACCGCGTCCTCCGGGAGATTAACTCCCAGCTGAGTCAAGCGGTTATGCAACCCAGACATTCTGAGTATGTGCTCACTAACAGAACTATTTTCCTCCATCTTACAGCTGAAGAACTTGTCGGAGACTTCATATCGCTCGACCCGGGCATGAGCTTGGAAAACCATTTTCAGCTCTTCGAACATCTCATATGCTCCATGTCGCTCAAAACGCTTTTGGAGCCCCGGTTCTAAGCTGTAAAGCATGCCGCACTGAACGAGGGAGTAATCATCAGCACGTGTCTGCCAAGCGTTCATAACGTCTTGGTTCTGTGGGACGGGTGCGTCACCTAGCGGTGCTTCTAGGACATAATCTTTCTTGGCAGCTATGAGGATGATCCTTAGGTTCCGGACCCAGTCTATATAGTTGCTGCCATCGTCTTTCAGCTTGGTTTTCTCTAGGAACGCGTTGAAGTTGAGGACAACGTGGGCCATTTGATCTACAAGACATATTGTAAAGATTTTAGACTAAGTTCATGATAATTAAGTTCATCTAATCAAATTATTAAATGAACTCCCACTCAGATAGACATCCCTCCAGTCATCTAAGTATAACATGATCCGAGTTAACTAGGCCGTGTCCGACCATCACGTGAGACGGACTAGTCAACATCGGTGAACATCTTCATGTTGATCGTATCTTCTATACGACTCATGCTGGACCTTTCGGTCTTCTGTGTTCCGAGGCCATGTCTGTACATGCTAGGCTCGTCAAGTCAGCCTAAGTGTATTGCGTGTGTAAATCTGTCTTACACCCGTTGTATTCGAACGTTAGAATCTATCACACCCGATCATCACGTGGTGCTTCGAAACAACGAACCTTCGCAACGGTGCACAGTTAGGGGAATACTTTCTTGAAATTATTACGAGGGATCATCTTATTTAAGCTACCGTCGTTCTAAGCAAATAAGATGTAAAACATGATAAACATCACATGCAATCAAATAGTGACATGATATGGCCAATATCATTTGCTCCTTTGATCTCCATCTTCGGGGCTCCATGATCATCGTTGTCACCGGCATGACACCATGATCTCCATCATCGTGTCTTCTTGAAGTTGTCTCGTCATCTATTACTTCTACTACTATGGCTAACGCTTTAGCAATAAAGTAAAGTAATTACATGATGTTTATGTTGACACGCAAGTCATAAATAAATAAAGACAACTCCTATGGCTCCTGCCGGTTGTCATACTCATCGACATGCAAGTCGTGATTCCTATTACAAGAACATGATCAATCTCATACATCACATATATCATTCATCATTCATCACAACCTTTGGCCATATCACATCACAAAACACTTGCTGCAAAAACAAGTTAGACGTCCTCTAATTGTTGTTGCAAGTTTTTACGTGGCTGCTATAGGTTTCTAGCAAGAACGTTTCTTACCTACGCCAAAACCACAACATGAATTGCCAATTTCTATTTACCCTTCATAAGGACCCTGTTCATCGAATCCGATCCGACTAAAGTGGGAGAGACAGACACCCGCCAGCCACCTTATGCAACTAGTGCATGTCAGTCGGTGGAACCGGTCTCACGTAAGCGTACGTGTAAGGTTGGTCCGGGCCGCTTCATCCCACGATGCCGCCGAATCAAGATAAGACTAGTAATGGCAAGCAAATTGACAATATCGACGCCCACAACTACTTTGTGTTCTACTCGTGCATAGTAACTACGCATAGACCTAGCTCATGATGCCACTGTTGGGGAACGTTGCAGAAAACAAAAAAAATTCCTACGTTTCACCAAGATCAATCTATGGAGTCAACTAGCAACAAGAGGAGAGTGCATCTACATACCCTTCTAGATTGCGAGCGGAAGCGTTCAAGAGAACGGGGATGATGGAGTCGTACTCGCCGTGATCCAAATCACCAATGCCCAAGTGCCGAACGGACGGCACATCCGCGTTCAACACACGTACGGAGCGGATGAGTTCTCCTCCTTCTTGATCCAGCAAGGGGGAAGGAGAGGTTGATGAAGATCCAGCAGCACGACGGCGTGGTGGTGGATGCAGCAGTGATCGCAGCAGGGCTTCGCCGAGCTTCTGCGAGAGGGAGAGGTGTAGCAGGGGAGAGGGAGGCGCCAAGACTTGAGGTGCGGCTGCCCTCCCTCCCCCCCCCTTTATATAGGCCCCCTAGGGGGGGGCGCCGGCCCTGGAGATGGGATCTCCCAAGGGGGGCGGCGGCCAAGGGGGTGGAGTGCCCCCCAAGGCAAGTGGAGGCGCCCCCACCCTAGGGTTTCCAACCCTAGGCGCAGGGGGGCCCAAGAGGGGGGGCACACCAGCCCACTATGGGCTGGTTCCCCTCCCCACTTCAGCCCATGGGGCCCTCCGGGATGGGTGGCCCCACCCGGTGGACCCCCGGGACCCATCCGGTGGTCCCGGTACAATACCGGTGACCCCGAATCTTTCCCGATGGCTGAAACTACACTTCCTATATTTAATTCTTCACCTCCGGACCATTCCAGAACTCCTCGTGACGTCCAGGATCTCATCCGGGACTCCGAACAACTTTTAGATTACTGCATACTCATATCTCTACAACCCTGGCGTCACCGAACCTTAAGTGTGTAGACCCTACGGGTTCGGGAGACACGTAGACATGACCGAGATGGCTCTCCGGTCAATAACCAACAGCGGGATCTGGATACCCATGTTGGCTCCCACATGCTCCTCGATGATCTCATCGGATGAACCACGATGTCGAGGATTCAAGCAACCCCGTATACAATTCCCTTTGTCAATCGGTACGTTACTTGCCCGAGACTCGATCATCGGTATCCCAATACCTTGTTCAGTCTCATTACCGGCAAGTCACTTTACTCGTACCATAATGCATGATCCCGTGATCAACCACTTGATCACATTGAGCTCGTTGTAGTGATGCATTACCGAGTGGGCCCAGAGATACCTCTTTGTCATACGGAGTGACAAATCCCAGTCTCGATTCGTGCCAACCCAACAGACACTTTCGGAGACACCTGTAATGTACCTTTATAGTCACCCAGTTACGTTGTGATGTTTGGCACACCCAAAGCACTCCTACGGTATCCGGGAGTTGCACAATCTCATGGTCTAAGGAAATGATACTTGACATTCAGAAAAGCTACAGCAAACGAACTACACGATCTTTGAGCTAAGCTTAGGATTGGGTCTTGTCCATCACATCATTCTCCTAATGATGTGATCCCGTTATCAATGACATCCCCATGACCATAGCCAGGAAACCTTGACTATCTGTTGATCAACGAGCTAGTCAACTAGAGGCTCACTAGGGACACATTGTGGTCTATGTATTCACACATGTATTACGATTTCCGGATAATACAATTATAGCATGAATAATAGACAATTATCATGAACAAGGAAATATAATAATCATTTTATTATTGCCTCTAGGGCATATTTCCAACATCTGTTACCACTTATTTCAGTACTTGCAGAGAATACCTTGCTGAAAACCATTTATCATTTCCTTCTGCTCCTCGTTGGGTTCGACACTCTTACTTATCGAAAGGACTATGATAGATCCCCTATACTTGTGGGTCATCAGGCCTTCCTACTGGGTCTGGCCTTGGCTCTAAAAAAGAACAATTGCAAAGGTTAGCATAGCATATAAAGTGTGAAACATCAAAAGATTGGGTTGAAATACTTACCCAGCCACGGTTTTAAGAGGAGGGAGTTGTGTGGCTGTGGATTCGCCGGATGAAGAAGGAGGTGTCACCTGGTAATTCGAATCAGATGGATTAAGAGGTATTCGAAAAAAGCCTGCCTTGGGATAAGAAGTGTCAGAAGTGGGTGAGACCTCGGGTCGGTGTTTTCGAACGGGGGTGTTCAGTAAACCGGTCGAGGTGACTGTTTGGCCACTGTGCCGGGTTGTGCGGCGAGCCTCGTGCTGCTGCTTCTTCAAAAGAAATTTTGGGTCCAAGTGAGCAAGAGGGTGAGAAAATCTTACTTTCCGGACTGCTTGACGGATTTTTTGTGTTGGCAGAGAGTCTGAACCGGAGGAAAGGATAATTACCTCTGCATCATCAGCTTGGCTGCCCTCAACGTCCTCCTGATAAATATCATTGTCAATGAGATGCATGAAAAGTGAACCAAGTGAATCAAGTCTACCTTTGCTTCCGGTTCATCCGGGTCGTCATCAAGCTCTAAACCGATGGGTTCAGGTGCCTTCCTTTTTGTGGTTTTCGTGACGGCTTTTGTTTTAGGACGAGAAGGCTTCACCGCTTTCTCCTGAGGTTTGTTTTTCCTAAACGGATCATCACCCTGTTTAAAGATGGGCAGAGGGTATTCAAAGATTGCACAGTCCAAACATATCAGGCGTAAAACAGAAGCACAAACAATACTTACAACGGGCGGTTTGTTTTGCGTGCAAAAGGGGCTTAACCCGGTCTTGTTGCAGACAGCTTCCGGTTCATTCAACATTTTCTTGATAGACTCAGTGACTTCCTCATCTGTTAGCTGAATATTGATATGGCGTTGAGAGTCTTGTACGTCACCAGTACACTTACACATTAAGCTGGAGCGGCGACTTAACGGCAAAATGCTCTAGGATATCCAGCAATGGACGAAATCCACGCCTGTTAAACTATTCGACATGAAAGCTCTAAGTTTAGCGAGTTGTGGGGCGTATGAGGCCCGTTCCTTGGCACTTAGTCATTGCGGAAGCGGATGAGTATTAGAGAGCCGGTGAGCACGATAACCCGGCAGAGGGTTCTCATCTTCAGGGGAGGTGTCTCTGCAATAGAACCAAGTTTGGTTCCACTCCTATGGGTGACTGTGAAGTTTGGCATGAGGGAATTCAACCTCTTTCCTTTTCTAAATAGAGACGCCACCAAGTTCAGTATTGGGTCTGTCTATGATTTCAGTGTGACGGTTTAAATGGAAGAAATCCCGGAACAGCTCGACAGTTGGTTCTTCTTGTAGATACACTTCACAAAAAACTTGAAAGTTGCAGATGTTGGATACGGAGTTGGGTCCAATATCCTGAGGGTGGATCTAAAAGCTGGCAAGTACATCCCGGAAAAACTTGGATCTAGGCGGTTTAAAGCCACGGCCTATATGATCAGCACACACCACTATTTCGTCTGCTCCAGGGGTAGGTGGGTTTTCCGGCCCAGGAACTCGCCACCAGATCTCATTTTTCTTCAGTAAGGTGCCAATTTTGACCATTCCATTCAGTTGATCCTCAGTAACCCGGGAAGGGACCCAGTTATAGGAATAGAACTGTTTGGCCATTGCAAGTGAAGAGCTAGGAAGAAAATAATGTCGGTTTATGATTTATTAATGCTGATGCATAAGGTACAATAGGTTGAGGGAAAAGGAATCCAAGCATGTGAAATTGATAAATCAAAGGAAGTTATAAACCTTCTATGACAGAGTGTTTATGAATGGTAAAGCAATGAACAGAAGCAGAGGTATATGCATATTGTTAAACCGGAGTATAAATGAATCGGCGGTTTAAAAGGGGACTAATGGTAGCTGCCGGATTATCATACTTCAAAATTTTAAAACGCCTATATTGGTGTGAGGAGTACAGATCAAAAAATGCCTAAGTAAGGGGAAACAAGTTTCACAGATTTATATGAAAATTTCAGATCTGAAGCGTGACAGAAACTGGAATATATTCAGGTTTATACTTCAGGTGTTTAAACAGTTCAGCAGATCAAGATAAGTTGTTCTCTATATAAAGGGGGAGTCTAATGAGGAAAATAAGACTATGGCTACGGTCACGCAAGAATAATAGGTCCAAACTAGCCTTTGATGCTACGGAAAAGAAAAGAGAAGAATAGCACCGGAAGTTTCGATGAACTCCGATGAACAGTGAAACCCTAAAGACAAGATCTAGGGTGGAAGGAAAGAAGGCTTACCAGTGTCACAGGAACGGCGGAGAGATGCCGCGGCTTTCTGGTTCAATCAGGGTGATGCGGCAGCCAAAGATGAGGCAGGGGCGAAGTTCGACGATGGCGGCGGCGCTCGGGTGCAGGGACGTCGCGAGGAGGAAGAAGAGACGAAGAGGCAGTGGAGGAAAAAGAAAAAGAGGCCTCAGCCCTATTTATAAGGCGAAGAGATAAGTGACAGGCACGGGAATTGAGGAGCTCAAAATGGATATTTAATAAAGTTGTCGCCTTGATGGTTGGATGCTCATTAATAAAAGGCATCTTCGGCTTCAATGAATAGATGACATCACGATGATTTACCTCAAATTCGGAGGATGACATTAGGGCAGTTTACAAGATCCGTGCGAAGGTGCAAGAGGAGGAATTTTTCTAAGTGTTGAAGATTGACATGAATAAATTCAAATCAATCTGGGGCCTAATGTTGGGGATATTACTACTAGACGTAAACCGGCCAGGAGTGGCCGGGTTAACTCTATAAGAATAAGAAGCCCAGAAGATAAAGGATGATGACGCTTTATGAAGGCCGAAGGCCCTAAGGCGGGTTAAGGCCTGTAGACATAAACCGACATTGTCATGTAACTTGTATTGCAAGATAGGAGGAATAGAGACTGAGTTGGACACAATGATGATCCGGCCTCGGGACTCTGTAAACTAGTGGGCGTCGACCTGTGTATATAAAGGGACGACCCACCGGTGGTTTAGGGACAAAAAAACAATAACTCGAGAGCCAGATAAAGCGGATTCGCTCCCTGGTCATCAAAACCCTGGCAATTCCATCACAACTGGAGTAGGCTTTTACCTTCATCGTAAGGGGCCAAACCAGTATAAACCCTTGCGTCCCATGTCCGCTTTAACCCCTTTAAGATAACCCATAGCGATGGCTCCACGACTAAGTTCTATCACGAGGACATCTGCCGTGACAACTCCACGACAATAGTAGCATACGGGATTTAAGGGGGGCCAATATATCTTAATGCTATGGTTGGGTATTACCTTAATGAACGTTAGTAGTTGCGGATGCTTGCTAATAGTTCCAATCACAAGTGCATAGAATTCCAAGTCAGGGATGACATGCTAGCAGTGGCCTCTCCCACATAAAACTTGTTATCGGTCTAGTAAAGTAGTCAATTGCTTAGGGACAATTTTGCAACTCCTACCACCACTTTTCCACACTCGCTATACTAACTTTATTGCTTCTTTACCTAAAACATCCCCTAGTTTTTATTTACGTGATCTTTATTATCTTGCAAACCTATCCTGTTACACCTACAAAGTACTTATAGTTTCATACTTGTTCTAGGTAAAGCGACATTAAGCGTGCGTAGAGTTGTATCGGTGGTCGATAGAACTTGAGGGAATATTTGTTCTACCTTTAGCTCCTCGTTGGGTTTGACATTCTTACTTATCAAAATAGGCTACAATTGATCCCCTATACTTGTGGGTTATCAAGACCTTTTTCGGGCGCCATTGCCGGGAGTTATAGCGTGGGGTGAATATTCTCGTGTGTGCTTGTTTGCTTTATCACTAAGTAATTTTTATTTGCTGTTCTAAGTTGTTCTCTATCTTTAGTTATGGATATGGAACACGAAATACCAAAAAAATTAGGTTTACTTGCTACTCATGGAGATGGGGAACCTCCTAAAACCCTCGATGCTCATTATGTGAAAGATATTATGCACTACTTTAATAATCCTGAGAAAACCCCATTCAATTATGTAATGGGAGACGCGTTGGATCAATGTGAATACTTTAGGGATTATCGCTTGATTCAAAAAGGGAAATTATTATGGGATCAAATTTATATGTTGCATTGGTATGCTCGGCAACTATGCTTGAGATATGATTATACTTGTTGCTCTAGGATGAAGGCTCCACACCTTCCCTTTTCATGCAATTTTAATGATAATGAAACCTTAGCTTCTTATGCTAATGGTATATATGATTACTATGATGTGGAACGAATAGAAGAATTTGTTGCTTTTAAGGGTGCTTGTGAAATTGAATCTTTGTTTAAAGAGTTTGAAGATTTTGATGATTCAGTTTATAGACCTAAAAATTTAATTATCCTTAAATATTGCTATGAGAATTATAAATACAATTATGATATTGATGAATTTATTGAGAAATTCTCCGCTGTCCGAGAAGAGACTAATATTTTGCAGGAGTCTATGGAAGAAGAAATTGATGAAACTGTGGGCTCATTGGATGAAAAAGATGATGAGGAGAGCGAAGGACAAAAGGAAGAAGAGCGGATTAGCTACATGTGCCCACCTTCTAATGAGAGTAACTCTTCAACTCATACATTGTTTAATTTACCTTCAAATTTACCGAAGGATGATTGCTATGATGATTGTTATGATCCCGTTGATTCTTTTGAAATATCCCTTTTTGATGATGCTTGTTGTGCTTGTGGCCAAGATGCCAATATGAATTATGCTTGTGGAGATCAACTTGCTATAGTTCCTTATGTTAAACATGAAATTGTTGCTATTGCACCTACGCATGATAGTCCTATTATCTTTTTGAATTCTCCCGACCACACTATATCGGAGAAGTTTGCCCTTATTAAGGATTATATTGATGGGTTGCATTTTACCTTTGCACATGATAATTTTGATGAATATAATATGCATGTGCTTGCTGCTCCTACTTGCAATTATTATGAGAGAGTAACTACATCTCCGCCTCTCCATGTTTCCAATATGATAAAATTGCAAGAAACTGTTTATACTATGCATTGGCCTTTACTATGTGTGCATGAATTGTTCTTTTTTGACATGCCGATGCATAGGAAGAGAGTTAGACTTCGTTGTTGCATGATATATGTTACTTTCTGCTCACTACTAAATCACAAATCATTGTTAATTAAAATTGGCTTTGATATACATTGGGATCCAGGTGGATCCATTACTTGAGCACCTTATGCCTAGCTTAATGGCTTTAAAGAAAGCGCTGCTAGGGAGACAACCCGGAAGTTTTAAAGAGTCATTTATTTCTGTTGTGTGCTTTTATAAAGTTTAAAAATAAAAATAATGTGCCAAGATTTGCCTTTAGGATGTTTACATTGCTTGTTGGTTTGTGCGGTGCAAAACAGAAACTTTGGCTGTAGTGCGCGATTTTACATTTTTTACTGGAACGTCAAACGGTTCTGAAACCTTTTGAACTGTCTTCCTATACAAATTATTTAGTTTTCCTAATTATTTCAGAATTTTTGGAGTACCATAAGTATGGTGAATGTTCAGATTATTACAGACTGTCCTGTTTAAGTCAGATTCTGTTTTTGATGCATAGTTTGCTTGTTTTGATGAAACTATCAATTTCTATTAGTGGATTAATCCATGGAAAATTTATATTACATAATCCATGTAAAAGTTATATTACAGTAGCTACAATGCAAAAATAAAATATGAATTGGTTTGCAACAGTACTTAGAGTAGTGATTTGCTTTATTATACTAACGGATCTTACCGAGCTTTCTGTTGAGTTTTGTGTGGATGAAGTGTTCGAAGATCGAGGAGGTCTCGATGTGAGGAGAAGGAGGAAAGGCAAGAGCTCAAGCTTGGGTATGCAAGGCACCCGAAGTAAATATTTAAGGAGACTCAAGTGTCTAAGCTTGGGGATGCCCCGGAAGGCATCCCATCTTTCTTCAACAAGTATCGGTATGTTCGGATTCATTTCGTTCATGCGATATGTGCAAATCTTGGAGCATCTTTTGCATTTAGTTTTCACTTTTCTTTGATGCACCATGATGGTATGAGATATTCCATGGTTGATTTATAGAATGCTCTTTGCACTTCACTTATTTCTTTTGAGTATGGCTTTATAGAATGCTTCATGTGCTTCACTTATATCATTTGAAGTTTGAATTGCATGTTTCTCTTCACATAGAAAACCACCCATTTGTAGAATGCTCTTTTGCTTCACTTATATTTTTTAGAGAGTGGGCATATCTTTTGTAGAAAGAATTAAACACTCTTGCTTCACTTATATCTATTTAGAGAGATGACAGGAATTGGTCATTCACATGGTTGGTCATAAAATCCTACATAAAACTTGTAGATCACTGAATATGATATGTTTGATTCCTTGCAATAGTTTTGCGATATAAAGATGGTGATATTAGAGTCATGCTAGTGGGAAGTTGTGGATTGTAGAAATAATTGTGTTGAAGTTTGTGATTCCCGTAGCATCCATGTATGGTGAACCGTTATGTAACGAAGTTGGAGCATGAGGTATTTATTGATTGTCTTCCTTATGAGTGGCGGTCGGGGACGAGCGATGGTCTTTTCCTACCAATCTATACCCCTAGGAGCATGCGTGTAGTACTTTGTTTCGATGACTAATAGATTTTTGCAATAATTATGTGAGTTCTTTATGACTAATGTTGAGTCCATGGATTATACGCACTCTCACCCTTCCATCATTGCTACCGTGCTTTGACCTTTCTCACCTTGAGAGTCGGTGCAAACTTAGCCGGTGCATCCAAACCCCGTGATATGATACGCTCTATCACACATAAGCCTCCTTATATCTTCCTCAAAACAGCCATCATACCTACCTATCATGGCATTTCCATAGCCATTCCGAGATATATTGCCATGCAACTTCCATCATCTTCATATATGTGACTTGAGCATCGTTATCATATTGTTTTGCATGATCGTAATATAGCTAGCATGATGTTTACATGGCTTGTCCGTTTTTTGATGTCATTGCTACGCTAGATCATTGCACATCCCGGTACACCGCCGGAGGCATTCATGTAGAGTCGTATCTTTGTTCTAGTATTGAGTTGTAAGTAAATAAAAGTGTGATCATCATCATTATTATAACATTGTCCCATGTGAGGTTATCAAAATAAAAGTGGCCAAAGAAGCCCCCCAAAAGAGAGAGAGAGAGAGGCCAAAGAATCCTACAAAAAAGGAGAAAAAATAGGAAAAATAAAAAATGAGAGAAAAGAGAGAAGGGACAATGTTACTATCCTTTTAGCACACTTGTGCTTCAGAGTAGCATCATGTTCTTCATATAGAGAGTCTCTTGAGTTATCACTTTCATATACTAGTGGGAATTTTCATTATAGAACTTGGCTTGTATATTCCAACAATGGGCTTCCTCGAATGCCCTAGGTCTTCATGAGCAAGCAAGTTGGATACACACCCACTTAGTTTCAGTTTGAGATTTCATACACTTATAGCTCTTAGTGCATCGGTCGCATGGAAATCCCTACTCCTCGCATTGACATCAATTGATGGGCATCTCCATAGCCCGTTGATTAGCCGCATCGATGTGAGACTTTCTCCCTTTTTTGTCTTCTCCACACAACCTCCACCATCATATTCTATTCCACCTATAGTGTTATGTCCATGGCTCACGCTCATGTATTGCATGAAAGTTGAAAAGGTTTGGGAATGTCAAAAGTATGAAACAATTTCTTGGCTTGTTATCGGGGTTGTGCATGATTTGAATATTTTATGTGGTGAAGATGGAGCATAGCTATACCATATGATTTTGTAGGGATAACTTTCTTTGGCCATGTTATTTTGAAAAGACATGATTGCTTTATTAGTATGCTTGAAGTATTATTGTCTTAGTGTCAAATTATAGACTATTCCTTTGAATCACTCGTGTCTTAATATTCATGCCATGATTAGATTACATGATCAAGATTATGCTAGGTAACATTCCACATCAAAAATTATCTTTTTTATCATTTACCTACTCGAGGACGAGCAGGAATTAAGCTTGGGGATGCTGATATGTCTCCGTCGTATCTATAATTTTTGATTGTTCAATGCCAATATTATACAACTTTCACATATTTTTGGCAACTTCTAATACTATTTTTGGGGACTAACATATTGATCCAGTGCTCAGTGCCAGTTCTTGTTTGTTGCATGTTTTTTGTTTCACAGAAAATCCATATCAAACGGAGTCCAAATGGGATAAAAACAGACGGAGATTTTTTTGAAATATATGTGATTTTTGGGAAGAAGGATCAACGCGAGATGATGCTCGATGGGGGGCCCTCCCCCCCTCTCCCCCGGTGACGCCGAAACGCCACCAGGGCCATCATCGTGTGACGGCGATCTACACCAACACCTCCGTCATCTTCACCAACATCTTCATCACCTTCCCCCATCTATATACAACGGTCCACTATCCCGCAACCCGCTGTACCCTCTACTTGAACATGGTGCTTTATGCTTCATATTATTATCCAATGATGTGTTGCCATCCTATGATGTCTGAGTAGATTTTCGTTGTCCTATCGGTAATTGGTGAATTGCTATGGTTGGTTTACTTTGCTTGTGGTAATGTTGTTGTCCTTTGGTGCCCATCATATGAGCACACGCGTGGATCACACCATAGGGTTAGTTTCATGTTGATAGGACTATGTATTGGAGGGCAAGAGTGACAGAAGCTTCAACCTAGCATAGAAATTGATGCATACGGGATTGAAGGGGGGACCAATATATCTTAATGCTATGTTTGGGTTTTACCTTAATGAACATTAGTAGTTGCGGATGCTTGCTAATAGTTCCAATCATAAGTGCATAGAATTCCAAATCAGGGATGACATGCTAGCAGTGGCCTCTCCCACATAAAACTTGCTATCGGTCTAGTAAAGTAGTCAATTGCTTAGGGACAATTTCGTAACTCCTACCACCACTTTTCCACACTCGCTATACTAACTTTATTGCTTCTAACTCCCCTAGTTTTTATTTGCATGCTCTTTATTATCTTGCAAACCTATCCCATTACACCTACAAAGTACTTCTAGTTTCATACTTGTTCTAGGTAAAGCGACGTTAAGCGTGCGTAGAGTTGTATCGGTGGTCGATAGAACTTGAGGGTATATTTGGTCTACCTTTAGATCCTCGTTGGGTTCGACACTCTTACTTATCGAAAGAGGCTACAATTGATCCCCTATACTTGTGGGTTATCAATACCCAATATGACAGATGCAAATCGCATCAAATTTTTTGTAAGTGGTTGCACACGGGTCATCCAAAAGAACCATTTGCATTGAAGAGATGCACAAATCCAGCTCTCACTTTGCATCATGTCGTCTCTGGGTCGACGGGCGGGGCGCGGGAGGACGAGAGGTAGCGTTCAACGGCGGCGTCCCATGCCGCTGACGGGGGTGCACGCACGGAGAGGAAGGCGGACGACCATGCAAGTCAAAGGGCTCGCTTCCCAGTGAGCATGCGCAGCATACAGCTCGCACACTTCCCGGTGACCCTGCGCATTCGAGGACAGCTTGCACGCCTCTCGGTCAACTTGCGCACCAGACTGCGCTCGCATGCCTCCCATTTAGTCAAGGTCAAGAAGTTGTCCACGCGACACCTCCTACAACCATTAAAACCAAGACACATGGCGTCGCATGAATGGTTAATAGAATGCACACGGTTTGAATTATACAAACGTTTCAGATATTAAAGTGGTAGCTATTTTTTCAAAATGCCTTTGTTGGCTATCATTATTCGAGTGCGCCTTCTCTCAAAATGGACACGAAAAATACCACAACATGTCGGGTGCCATTCCATGATAGAATGCTAAGTTTCATGAATTTCAGACGAGTTTTGGATTTACTAGAATTTAAAAATAAAGTATCTCAATGTTTTGCCGGCAATCAACGGTGCCCTAGTGTATGAAATTCATTCCCATTTCTTGCATGGGACCTAAGCATGCACCCAAGGACACAGATTTGAGTTTTCAACCAATTTATATGCACTGGAGCATGTGCATGTTGTTCAAATTTTAATTATGCACATAAATGCATTGAAAACTTAGTTAATGCATAAAAATGTCCAAACGAACCCTGAAAATCACAAAAATTGTAACAACACTCATGTTGTTCTATGTTGACACGAGAAAAAAATTGAAGGCAATAAGAGGCAATGGATATCGTTTCGTCCCCAAAGGTGGGACGTTCCCTACTACAACCATCATGCTTGTTGTGAGAAGCTTTGGTTTGTGAGAAGCATATACCAAAACCTGCCCCAAAGGGACAAAAAATTTACCACGGCATGTTGATGCCGCTCCATGATAGCATGCCAAGTTTCATGAATTTCAGACAAGTTTTGGATTTACTTGAATTTAAAAATAAAGTATCTCAACGTTTTTCCGGCAATCAACGGTGCCCTGGTGTTTGAAATTCATTCTCATTTCTTGCTGGGACCTAAGCATGCACCCAAGGACATAGATTAGATTTTTTTTCAACCAATTTATATGCACTGGAGCATGTGCATATAGTTCAAATTTGATTTATGCATATAAATGCATTGAAAACTCAGTTAATGCATAAAAATCTCCAACGAACCCTGAAAAGTCACAAAAATTGACACAGCACTCCTGTTGTTCTATGTTGACATGAGAAAAAAATTGGAAGCAATAAGAGGCAATGGATATCGTTTCGTCCCCAAAGGTGGGACGTTCCCTACTGAAACCATCATGATTGTTCTGAGAAGTCTCGTTTGTGAGAAGCATATACCCAAATCTGCCCCAAATGGGACAAAAAATTTACCATGGCATGTTGATGCCGCTCTATGATAGCATGCCAAGTTTCATGAATTTCAGACGAGTTTTGGATTTACTTGAATTTAAAAATAAAGTATATCAACGTTTTGCCGGCAATCAACGGTGCCCTGGTGTTTGAAATTCATTCCCATTTCTTGCATGGGACCTAAGCATGCACCCAAGGACACGTATTTTATTTTTCAACCAATTTATGTGCATGTAGTTCAAATTTGAATTATGCACATAAATGCATTGAAAACTCAGTTAATGCATAAAAATGTCCAAACGAACCCTGAAAAATCACAAAAATTGGCACAACACTCATGTTGTTCTATGTTGACACGAGAAAAAAATTGAAAGCAATAAGAGGCAATGGATATCATTTCGTCCCCAAAGCTGGGACGTTCCCTACCGAAACCATCATGCTTGTTGTGAGAAGCTCTGGTTTGTGAGAAGCATATACCCAAACCTGCCCCAAATGGGACAAAATTTTTACCACGGCATGTTGATGCCACTCCATGATAGCATGTCAAGTTTCATGAATTTCAGACGAGTTTTGGATTTACTAGAATTTAAAAACCAGGCATCTCAATGTTTTGCCGGTAATCAACAGCGCCCTAGTGTTTGAAATTCATTCTCATTTCTTGCATGGGACCTAAGCATGCACCCAAGGACACAGATTTGATTTTTCAACCAATTTATATGCACTGAAGCATGTGCATGTATTCAAATTTGAATTATGCACATAAATGCATTAAAAACTTAGTTAATGCATAAAAATGTCCAAACGAACTCCGAAAAATCACAAAAATTGACACAACACTCATGTTGTTCTATGTTGACACGATAAAAAATTTGGAAGCAATAAGAGGCAATGGATATTGTTTCGTCCCCAAAGGTGGGACGTTCCCTACCGAAACCAACATGCTTGTTGTGAGAAGCTCTGATTTGTGAGAAGCATAGACCCAAACCTGCCCCAAATGGGACAAAAAAATTACCATGGCATGTTGATGCCGCTCCATGATAGCATGCCAAGTTTCATGAATTTCAGACGAGTTTTGGATTTACTAGAATTTAAAAAACAGGTATCTCAATGTTTGCGGCCGAGTGACGGTGGCAGGGTGTTTGACATTCATTCCCATTTCTTGCATAGGACCTAAGCAGGCAACCAAGGACACAGATTGGAATTTTTCAACTAATTTATATGCATTAGAGCATGTGCGTGTAGTTCAAATTTTAATTATGCACATGAATGCACAGAAACTCAGTTAATGTATAAAAATGTCCAAGCGAACCCCGAAAAAATCCAAAAACTGACACAACACTCATGTTGTTCTATGCTGACACTAGGAAAAAATTATAAATTGAGAAGAGGCAACGGATATCATTTCGTCCAGAAAGGCAAAACGTTCCCTACCGAAACCATCACACTTGTTGTGAGAAGCTCTGGTTTATGAGAAGCTTATACCCAAACCTGCCCCAAATGGGACAAATTTTTTACCATGGCATGTTGATGCCACTCCATGATAGCATGCCAAGTTTCATGAATTTTGGGTGAATTTTGGATTTACTAGAATTACAAAAGCACGTACGTCGACATTTGCCGGAGAGAGACGGTGTCGTGGTGTTCGAATTTCATCCCCATTTCTTGCATGGGAGATAAGTATAAACCCATGGACACATATATGATCTTAAAACCCATGTTGGTGCACCGGAGCATGTGCATGTAGTTTAATTTTGAATTGTGCACCTGAAATGGCTAGAAGTCCAATTTAATGTATAAAATGTTCAAACGAACCCTGAATAATTCCAATTCTTTTACGACACACATATAGTTGCATGTTCACTCCAGATAAAAGGTCTAGCAATTCAAACACCGTCCATTGCCGCTGTGACCCCATTATGTAATTCAAATCCAGATGAAAATCAAGTAGACCGCACACAGTTTATTATCACCAACCGTGTGAGATGCAGCACAAAATATCCTGGAGCACCATCGGTGTATAGTACGCCTATGGCTTACGCGAGAAGGTGCGTCAGCTACAGTCCACAGTCGGCGTCTCAAGCACACTAGCTCGCTCCCCAAATATCATTTCACTGTTCAATCGTCGCCGGTGAAAGATGGGCACATGGACCCGTGTCATGAGGGCAACTTCGGTGGCCCACTCCGGCGAGAGCGCGGCCGTAGCCACCATGCGCATGCTAACAAGGTGCATGAGCGCGGTCGCAATCTGCGATCGGGCGGCCATGGCAGCCTAAACGACCGCTGTTGCTTCTTAGGTGGCGGCAGCAACATCTGGCTCGGGGATAACAACTGGGGAGAGCGGCAGAACAGTTGTCCGTTCCACAGCGGCGGTCTTAGCCCTGATGGAGGCCGCCCACGCCTAGCTCCTGGCAGTCACCACACAAATCGAACGAAGCTTCTCCGACAATGGTCGGCAACCCATGGCCGAAGAGCTGGCAATCGCCGAGAGCGTTTGAGCAGCCGTCCATTCCTCCGCCTCATACCTTGCTACAATGGAGCCCATCCAAGCCCAGATCACGTCCGCCCACACCCAGCTCGTGGCGGCCCTTTCCAAAGAGATGGTGGACGTGAATGGCGACATGCTTGCCGAGTATGGTGCGATGGATGCCATGGAGCCCCTTCCCTAGGAGACCGTCGGGCGCGAGCTGGACATGGAGGCGGCGGCGGAGATCGACGAGCACCAGCCGTAGTAGTACTCTCTGTTTTGTTTAATTAAGAGCATCGGTCTTTAATTTGTTAGACTAATTTTTAGGTCAGCTAGCTCTGTTTAATTGCTGAATTTGCTCGATTAAGAAATGTGGGTGTGCTGTAGTCTCCTTTGTATACCCCAAACTATGCAATGACGTGGATGACCACTGTAACCATGGAAATTCGAACCAAAAATTTTGACGTTCAAACTCATCACATGCAGGTTAAGCTATCTGAATCGTTTGTGATGTTCGCATATCGTACACAGTTCTGAATAAGGGACCGTGTCTGATGACACTTTGCGCGCCAGTTTTTTCGCTGAAGCGATTCCAAATTTTTGGCTTCCGCGGAAATATCTACCTCCGCACCCCCTCCCCTTACCAAAAGCCACATTTCCCCTGTTTCCGCCTTCCTTTCCAAGTTGAAATCTTCACTCCTTGCTTGCAGCACCACCTCCTCGTCGGAGACCCTCCTTCACGTTGCTCGGCCTCGTCTATCCAGGCAGGTAATCCGCACCCGACCCCCATCCTCCTCCTCCCTCCACATCCCACATGCCCCGACCGCCAGCTCGAGCGC
The DNA here is from genome assembly GCF_018294505.1 of Triticum aestivum. Classification (NCBI taxonomy): domain Eukaryota; kingdom Viridiplantae; phylum Streptophyta; class Magnoliopsida; order Poales; family Poaceae; genus Triticum; species Triticum aestivum. The sequence continues at coordinate 509,931,417 of NC_057794.1, forward strand.
GACACCTTCCACCCAAATCACCGAACCCTCCACCAAATAAGCGCCACCCTAAGCCATGGTGCACGCAGTATAGCCAGGATCTCAAGGAGCATTTGGCAGCGGAGAAGCAAATCACGGCCGCACACGCGGATGAGGTTGCGATGGTTGCCATTCGTGCCGACCCCCAGATCTTGGAGGAGCACCTTGCCATTTGCTAGCTACGCCGGTTAAGCATGCTCGGTTTACCCGTTGCGTGTGCTGCTCCTGTCTTTCCTTCACAAATTCTAGTATTGTGCTATCTAATTTTACCATGCAATCTGTTGATCTAGTGTATATGTTCTATATGTCGTTCAGTGTGGTGCTCACTTATTAACTGTTTTGTCAATTAGCTGTCGTCTTCAGTTAACTGTTTGGTTCAATTCTGCAAATGTGATGTTCAATTCTTCAGGCTGCAATTTTGTATTGTCTTCCATGTGAGAAATAAATCAAATTTATCTTTAAAAAATACATGAGAAACGAATACAATTGCTATATTTCCAAGTTGTCAAGCATGCTTGGTTTGGTTATACATTGTGCAATGTGGTGCTCAGTTAACATTTGGTTCATTTGTGTTGTGGTGTTTAGTTAACTGTTTGGTTCAATTCTGCAACGCAATGTTCAATAGTTGTGGGTGCATTCTGTTATTGTATACCATGTGAGGAATACATTGAATTTGGCTATAGTAAATACATTAGAAACAAATACAATTGCTACAATTGGATGTAGTTAACTGTTTGGTTAACTATCTGATCTTCTATTAGGAGTATGTTATATTATGCAATGTGGTGCTCAGTTAATGTTTGGTTCATTTGTTGTAGTGTTCAGTTAACTGCTTGTTTCAATTCTGCAATGCGATGTCCAATTGTCGTGGGTAGAATTTTGTATTGTTGTGCATGTGAGGAATAAATCGAATTTGGCTGCACTTAATAGATGAGAAACATATACAAGTGCTATATTTCCTAGTTCTTAATCATGCTTGGTTTCGATAAATGGGTTTTCCCTGTGGCTTGAATTAATCCGATGAATCTGCAATGTTCTTATTTTTCATCAACATATTTTACTGATAGCATGCGAACCCTCACTTAACCTGATGACTAAGTACCTTATATGTGTTGCAGGGAAACAATGGGAAGCACTGAGGTTTACAATCGAGGTTAGCACGTGCGTGGTCCATTGTCTAATAGAACATTATTCTGCAATTGCAGGAACCATTCTAATATTTTGGTTTTTAACAATTTGGTCTTGCACATGTAGGTCCTGCTATCAGAGGTTTTAACCCACTGTTCGACCCTTTTTGCATATGGGGAAATGAGTTATCCATGAACATCAATCAAATCAAGAAACTCAGAAAGATTGTTAGGATAAAGAAATTAGCGACAAAAAACAACAAGATCTTTGTCTGCACAATGAGGAAGACATCAGTTCACTACAAGATGGTACTAACTATTATACCTTGCCTTTTTTTTATTCCTTTGCCCCATTTCCAATATAGAGAAGATATTTATGCACATCCTTATTTTCAGGCCTTTCCAAAGTAGTTCACTGATGATTACTGCTACCTCTTGAGCACTGCGTTGGTTTTCCCTTGAAGAGAAAAGGGTGATGCAGCAAAGTAGCGTAAGTATTTCCCTCAGTTTTTGAAAACCAAGGTATCAATCCAGTAGGAGGCTACGCGCGAGTCCCTCACACCTACACAAAACAAATAAATCCTCACAACCAACACGATAAGGGGTTGTCAATCCCTACACGGTCACTTACGAGAGTGAGATCTGATAGATATGATAAGATAATATTTTTGGTATTTTATGATAAAGATGCAAATAAAATAAAAGGAAATGAAAATAACTAAGTGTTGGAAGATTAATATGATGGAAGATAGACCCGGGGGCCATAGGTTTCACTAGTGGCTTCTCTCAAGAGCATAAGTAGTTTACGGTGGGTGAACAAATTACTGTTGAGCAATTGATAGATTTGAGCATAGTTATGAGAATATCTAGGTGTGATCATGTATATAGGCATCACGTCCGAGACAAGTAGACCGACTGCTACCTGCATCTACTACTATTACTCCACACATTGACCGCTATCCAACATGCATCTAGAGTACTAAGTTCATAAGAACAGAGTAACACTTTAAGCAAGATGACATGATGTAGAGGGATAAATTCATGCAATGTCATAAAACCCCATATTGTTATCCTCGATGGCAACAATACAATATGTGCCTTGCTGCCCCTACTGTCACTAGGAAAGGACACCGCAAGATTGAACCCAAAGCTAAGCACTTCTCCCATTGCAAGAAAGATCAATCTAGTAGGCCAAACCAAATTGATATTTCAAAGAGACTTGCAAAGATAACCAATCATACATAAAAGAATTCAGAGAAGATTCAAATATTGTTCATAGATAAACTTGATCATAAACCCACAATTCATCGGTCTCAACAAACACACCGCAAAAGAAGATTACATCGAATAGATCTCCACAAGAGAGGGGGAGAACATTGTATTGAGATCCAAAAAGAGAGAAGAAGCCATCTAGCTAATAACTATGGACCCGAAGGTATGAGGTAAACTACTCACAATTCATCGGAGAGGCTATGGTGTTGATGTAGCAGCCTTCCGTGATCGATGCCCCCTCCGGCGGAGCTCCGGAACAGGCCCCAAGATGGGATCTCGTGGATACAGAAAGTTACGGCGGTGGAATTGGGGTTTTGGCTCCGTCTCTGATCGTTTGGGGGTACGTAGGTATATATAGGAGGAAGGAGTACGTCGGTGGAGCAACAGGGGGCCCACGAGCGTGGAGGGCGCGCCTGGGGGGTAGGCGCGCCCCCTACCTCGTGGCTTCCCTGTTGGTTGCTTGACGTAGGGTCCAAGTCTCCTGGATCATGTTCGTTCCGAAAATCACGTTCCCGAAGGTTTCATTCTGTTTGGACTCCTTTTGATATTCTTTTTCTGCCAAACTCTGAAATAGGCAAAAAACATCAATTCTGGATTGGGCCTCCGGTTAATAGGTTAGTCCCAAAAATAATATAAAAGTGAATAATAAAGCCCAATAATGTCCAAAACAGAAGATAATATAGCATGGAGCAATCAAAAATTATAGATACGTTGGAGACGTATCAATTACCTCTCAAACCACCTCTATGGTCAGGAGGTGAGGAAGGTTTTCATACAACACCCACGGTTCAATATTGAAGTGTTCCTGAAGAGGACGAAGGACGAACGGTCAATCATCCACAGGCACTAGCCTAAAGTTGCAAAGACCTTCAACATGAATGAAGGCTCAATATTCGCCTTCCGCTTCAGTAGTTTTCCAGATTATATGCATCTGTCTATTTACCATTTATGATGCTAATTTCGAAAGGTTCTACATGTTGCATGTGAAACTTGGTGCTGGTGGAGTTGTGTAATGGGGTAGCTGAGTGCTGAAGCTATATCATGTTGTACTTTGATGTATTTCAATTATGAAATTCTGCTTCCTTAATATGGAAATGAAATATATTATGTGCTTAATATGAATGTCAATTGGATTAATAAATGGATTATTAATAATAGGGCAATTAGCCTGCTAATGGCGAATTAGCCTGCTAATTGGGTTTTGCTATTGCAAACGGTTATTGAAAAAATACCGTGGGCGATGACCTCAGGCAACGCACACAGTTTCTAGGAATAAGCCGTGTTGGATCAATGAACAATCACACACGACTTTCTCTTGAAAACTGTTTGTGTTAGGCCACCTTGCGCAAACGTTTACCACATAAAAACTGTGTGTGATGAATAGCCTTTGCCACGCGGTTTCTTCTACGGACCTGTGTGATACATCCAATAACGCAAACGATTTAACGGGAAAAATTGTGTGTGATGTACCTGTGAACGGAAATGTTTTCCTTGAAGTGACTGTGTGGGATGTACATACGAATAGAAACGTTTAGCGGTGACTGACTATGTGGGATGTACTTGTGACCGGAAACAATTTCGCATGTATAATTGTATTTTTTAGCTCTATTGTACGTATTTCTGTATTTGAGCGCTCGCCGATCACACACGACCTCATTTTGCCGAGCGTGTGTGCCAGGAGGGCATATCCCCGACGGTTTCTGGGTCATGTGTGAAGGACCCCCCCCCCCTATCGCCCACACTCACTAGGCAACGGTTCCAAATGCCATCGCGGAAAGGGGTTAAAACCAGTTGTATAGCACCGACGCGCACCAGTGGGTGGGTAAACAAATTACTGTTGGGTAATTGATAGAAAAGCGAATAATCATGAAGATATCCAAGGCAATGACCATGTATAGGTATCACGTCCGAGACAAGTAGACCGACTCCATACATCGACCGCTATCTAACATGCATCTAGAGTGTTAAGTTCATAAAGAACGGAGTAACGCCTTAAGCAAGATGACATGATGTAGACAAAGTAAACTCAATCAATAGGAATAAACCCCATCATTTTATCCTTAATGGCTACAATACAAATATGTGTCTTGTCCCTTTTTGTCACTGAGATATAGATCACCGCAAGATTGAACCCATCACAAAGCACCTCTCCCATTGCAAGAAAAATCAATCTAGTTGGCCAAACCAAATCAATAGATCGGAAGAAATACAAAGCTATAATAATCATGCATAAAAGAGTTCAAAGGAGACTCAAATAATATTCATGGATAATCTGATCATAAAATCACACATCGGATCCCAACAAACACACCGCAAAAAGTGATTACATCAAATAGATCTCCAAGAACATCGAGGAGAACATTATATTGAAGATCAAAGAGAGATAAGAAGCCATCTAGTTACTAGCTATATATGGACTTGTAGATCTGTGGTAAACTACTCACACATCATCGGAAGGGCAGCAAGGTTGATGTAGAGCTCCTCCATGATTGATTCTGCCTTTGGCAGTGCCGAAAAAGTCCTCCAGATGAGATCTCGTGAGAACAGAAGCTTGCGGTGGTGAAAAAAGTGTATTGCGTGACTCTATGTTGGTTTCCCAATTTTGGAGAATTTATAGGGGCAGAGTTAGGTCAAACAGAGCAACGAGGGGCCCATAAGGCACCAGTGTGCGCCTTGGTGGCTTGTTGGCCACCCCTTCGTGTTCTGACCATCTCCCAAAGCTTCTAGGGTCCCTAATGTCTTGAAGAAAATCATCAAAAAGTTTCATGGCATTTGGACTTCGTTTGTTACTGATATCCTTGAAAACCGAAAACAAGTGTCGGGCGTTAGGTGCGACATATGCCAAAGGATGGCTTATCATGGTGGGGGCGAGTAGAACGTCGCTGGTGCCTGGAAACGGGATGAGGCGAAGACATGCACATCAGCGAATCTTACCCAGCTTCAGGGCTCTCCGGGGAGATAATACCCCTACCGCTGCTCTACGGGGTCTCCGCATGATCACTATGGCAAAGTGTCTACACGATTGCTCCTTGAGTTGTTTCCTGGAGGTAGGAGAGGGCGAGGCTAGCTCTCTCCCTCCTATATGATCTGGTCTAGAGCTAACGGGTTCCCACCCTTTGCATGGGTGCCCTGGGGGGTTTATATAGGCCTACCTCCCAGGGGTTCAATGGTAATTCGGCTGGACGCGGGCCCAGCCATCAGCGCCTCTGGCCTCCATCTTCCCTGCCGACCGCTGGGGCCCGCCGACAGGCGGGCCCCACCGACTGGCCTGGTACGGAGCCAACAGGCCGCGTCCGCCGCGGGTAGGTCTTGCCGGCTGCTGATTACTGTAGCAGTGCTTCTGATGACGCGGGCTTGATCATGAGGTCGTGGCAACAGCCCCGCCGCCTGGCAGGCGATCACTATTGCCACTCTCCATCACATCTTGATTAATGACGCGTGGGCCCCGGGGGAGGGCTCGGCCGACTCCCCGGGGCCGACTCCCGACGGGCCCGACTGGTGGTCCTCTTGACGTCTCCTAGGGTCTCACTGACTGGTGGGACCCGCTGCCTCTGGGCCATACAGACAAGCTGTCGTGGGTGCAGGATTCGGTCCTGCGGTGCTGATGTCAGGGCTGGCATGGCAACAGTGCCACGCCGCATGGAGATCTTCCGGGGTACGGCGTGCTGTGGCCATGCCTGCCCTTGGTAAGGGGCGGGAGAGGGTTTCATTGTTGCCACTCCCCTGCCCCATCCCACTTGCTGAGGTCGTGGGGTGTGTTGGAGCCGCAGGCCGACTCCCCAAAGCCGGCTTCTCTAGAAGTCGCCAGTCAGGAGTCGGCTTTCCCTGAAGTCGTCCCTGGGACTCGGCCGTGAGTGGTCAGTCGGCCATCTTGCCGTTGACTTCTTGAAGGCGGCTCTTCGTCCTGGGGTCTTGAGGGGCGCAGCCTGCCCCGATGTCTTGAATGGTTCTGGGGCTCGGGTTGGACTACCCGTGGCCCATTACTCCGACAGTAGTCCCTGAAGCTGGTGAGGCGCCGCGGACGATCGGCCGAGAAGCCTCAGCAGTTTCTCTTTCCGGGTGCTTAACACATGGTCTTTGATTGACTTCTGCCGGGCCGACTAGAAGGAGTCGGACTCGCTCAATTCGGACTCGCTCAATTCCGACTCGCACAATATTTCGAACGTCGCGGCGGGATCCAAGTAGCGTGCTAGCTAAGCCTCCAGGCCGCCGCCCGTTCTAGGCCTGTCATGCGATGACATGTGGCTGGGCCATCCTGCCAGCCTATGCGCGCGACGGGACAGGCCCATAGGCGGGGCCCGCCACTACCGCGCCTTGGCGCCCGAGCAGATCCGCTGCGGCCCCGGCGGACGGTTGGGATTCCCGTGGAGTTACTGCGCGCAGTTACTTTGTCGTGGAACGTGGGGGTCGTGGGGTCGTGGGCGCAGTAAATCCCACGACCGCCCCCTCGGCTTCGCAGCCCACGAGGCTATAAGTAGGGGAAAGGGGGGCACGCGCGCCCCTCCTTCCCACCACTCCTCGCTCTCTTCCTTCTCACTGCTCCTCGCTCTCCTCCCTCTTCTTCTTCTTCGCTCCATCGCGTGCCCAAGCTCCGGCGAACACCGCGGTGATAAGCTCGCGATGAGTTCTTCCTCTGCCGCCGCGCCTCCCCTGGTGCGCTCCGGCACTTGGGACGGTTCCGAAGTTCACGACGACCACATCGAGTTCCTCTGCAGGACTCATCGGCTCCCCGGCGAGGATCGTGCGGGTGCGCCTTGCACCGAAGGGGGAGATTTCCCCCGCGCCGCAGGAGGGCGAGCGGGTCATCTTCCGCTCGCACTGCTTGCGCGGGTTGGGGCTACCGGTGAGCAGTTTCTTCCGATCCTTCCTGGAGTTCTACGGCCTCCAGCCGCACCACCTCACCCCCAACACAGTGGTGCTGTTGTCCGCCTTCGTGGCCTTGTGCGAAGGCTTCCTCAGAGTCCTCCCCACCCTCAAGCTCTGGGGGGAGTTCTTCTTCTCCAAGCTCGGCACCCAGGCTGCAGGCATGCCGGCTCAATGCGGCACTTTCATCGCCGTGCGAAGGTCGGGGGCCGACAACCCCTTCCCCTCCATCTCGCTGATAAAGTCGGTGAAGATGTGGCAGAGATCGTACTTCTATGTCAGGAGTGTCTCCGCGAGGGGCGACTGGGTCAACCTGCCGGCTTTCGAAGCCGGCCCACCGGCTGGGAGACCGCCCAACTGGTCGTATCGGGCCAAGTCGCTGACGCCTGCGGGAGCCGGCGCCATCGCGCGACTCCGAGTGCTGATGCAGTCGGAGGGCTTGACTGGTCCAGACCTGCTGGCCGCCTTCGTGGCGCGCCGAGTTCTCCCGCTCCAAGGCCGCCCCCATATGATATGCCAAATGAGGGGCACCGCGACCCGAGTCGGATGTGCACCAAGGACATGCCGCACGAGGAGGTGGCCTTCATGCTGAACTACCTCTCAGACAGCAAGCTCCTGGAGGATTGGCGGTTCGGCAAGGAGCCGTACTCCCGCGCCAACCCCCCGCCCGTGGTGAGTTGCCTTTCCTTTCTTTCTTTGGATTGTCTTCTTTCTCGCCGAGTTTGTTTTGACTAGTCGGCTTTGGTCAGAATCCCCTCCTCCACCCGCCAGCTGGCACCTCGGGGCCGGCCCGCGAGTTCCTCGCCGACCGGGCAAAGAGCAACGTCGACGACCCCGATCTGGGGGCGGCAGCTCTGGAGGACGACGCCGAGGGAGGAGGAGGAGCAGTAGGCGACTTCAGGCCTTCGGCCACTTTCGCCGACTAGCCTGACGACGACGCCAAGGGAGAAGTCGCCCCTCGCCATCGGCCAGGAGCCAGCCAACATGGCGCGGGCTCTTCTGCCGCGCCGGGTGCTCCAGGTGGCGGGAAGAAGCGCAGGGTCGTGCCGACCTTGTTCGGTAGTCGGCTGAAGAAACCCAAGGGTTCGGCTGCGGCGACCCGGCGGGACGAGGCGGCTGCGAAGGCCATCCGCTTCCGTAAGGAAGTGAAGAAGCTGCCATTGGTCTCCGCGTGAGTATCCTGTCTCAATGCTTTATTCTTTCTTTGTCGCTTTGTCTGAGTCTTTGCTTGCTCCCCTTGCTTCAGGGCTCCCCTCACTCTTGAGAGGGTCACCGCCGCCTCCGTCATGGGGTCAGCGGAGACGTCCGCCACCACTCGGTGCATTGACCCCGCCGCTGACCTCCGGGAGGCGACAAAGCAGAATGCGCAGGAGAAGCGCAAAGAAGAAGAGGTCGTTCGCCTGGAGAAGGCGGAGGCCGATAGGGCGGAGGCCTCCGCCAAGAAAAAACTGGCGGAGGCCGAAGCCGCCGCCGCGACGAAGCAGCAGGCTGAGGAGGCCGCACGCTGCCAATCGGCGGTGTTCGTCACCTCGTTGAACTCTGCGCCGCCGCCTCCGGAGTTCACGGGGCAGACTGTGGAAGCCGGCAGCGAGAACCCCGTCGTGGAGAGGGAAGGTGGCGATCCCTCTACGCTGGACGTGATCGTTCCGCCACCACCCCCGCCGCCGTCTGAGAGTGCGCAAGGCAAGTAGCCAGCGGACCCTCCGGTGCCGCCGACCGAAGATGAGGCCGTGGCGAGGTTACTCCTCCAAGTCGGCTCGCCGACGCGCTGCGAGGAGGCGGCTCGGGGCCGCTGAACCAGGCGCTTCTGGACGTGCAGGCGAAGCTTCATGCTGAGGGCAACGCTCTCCAGAATTGCACCAAGGCGTACCTGGCATCGCGGGCAGCCGTCCGGGTATGTTTTTTCCTTTGGTCCTTGTTTCCTTGTTCCTCTCTGTGGGGGCGCGCCAGCGCACTCACTGGGTGTAGTCCCCGAGTTTCGGGCTGGCTGCTGAGCAGGCGGCCCGGAACTCCAATTGATGAACTCTGGGTATTAATTTTTTGTCTGAAACGCTTGACGCAGGATTACCACAACCTCCGCGTCACTGCCTTCAACCGTAACATTGAAGAGCTGGGCAAGCGAACCGCCGATTTGTCAGAGAGCCAGAGTAAGTCATTTTTCTTCTTTGCGGGGGCGCGCTAGTGCACCCGCGGGCTATAGTCCCCGAGATTCTGGCCGACTGCTGAGTAGTCGGGCCGGATCTCCCCAGCGATCTTCTTTATTGATGACTTAACGCCTTCTTTCTTCCTTCTTTTCAGGAGCCAACGCTGCTCTTCAACAGTAGCTGAGCGAAGCCAACTCCGCATTGCGCGCCGAAGGGGAGGAGTGCAGCAAGCTCGCCACGGAGCGTGATCTGCTGGCCACTCAATTGGCAGAGCAGAAGGAGCCGCTTGCGAAGACGAAGAGGGAGGCGGAAGAGACGGAAACTGCCCTCCTGGCCGAGTTCACGAGCGAGCGCTCCTCCTGGTCTGACAAGGAGGCGATGCTGGCCTCCGGCTTCCATGAGATTGAAGACATCGTTGATGGTGAGTTTCTTTACTTTCTTTCTTCGAGCTGCCGATTATAAGTCGTGCCGACTCCTGGTTTTTGACTTGCTTCTTCGTTTCTTCCGTCTTGGCAGACTTCTTTCTTGGGCACTCATAGGCTGCCATTCAAGCCATCGAGGCTGACCGTGAAGGTCGGAGGGCGGAGGGCGCAGAGATCGCCGCCGACGCCCCCCGAACCCTTGACGAGCACATCCTAAGCATCGAGGCTCGCCTTCGGCCGACTCACTGGATGCTGCGCCGGCTTCAGCGTGTCGGTGCCCAGGCGATTGCTGCCCTGTGGCCGGATATGCAGGCTCCGCGCACCCCCAGCCTGACGGCGGACTGGCTAGAGGTCGCGGCTGGTCGTCTTGAGGCCTGGAAGGGTTCTTCGGCCCAAGCTGGAGCGCGTCGGGCCTTGGAGTTCGTCAAGGCGTGGTATCTGGGGCTAGATCTAGACTGGCTGGCCACGCTTCGGTCGGAGGCCCAGCCGGAGCTGACAGCTGCGGAAGACGCCCTCGTCAAGCTGCTGTGGCGATCGCCGAGTACACCGACACCAGCATCTTCGTCCCCGAGCGGTCTGAAGACGGCGAGGAGGTACCGCCAGAATGGTTTGGGATGAACCCAGACTACGGCGAGGACTCGGAGGAGGTGATTGGCTCCAGCGTCGAGGAGGAAGGAGAGGCGGAGGACGGAGGTGAGGCGGAGGCACCAGAAGACGAAGCAAACGGCCAGCCTCAGCTCGACCGCGCCTCCAGCAACGAGCCGCGTGCAACCGAGTCGACTGTCGCCGGAGGCGATCAAGCCGAGACTACCCAGCCGGCCGCCCCGACGCCTGACGCTGCCGCCTCCTCCGACCCTCCGAATCCGTCTGCTGCTTCCTAAGCTGCCGCTTTATCTTTATTTTATCTGCTTCAGTAGTCTTTGAAGAACTTGTTAATTCGCACAATTCCACCCGCGGGGTGTATTTTGAACTTCTGCTCGAAGATTCGGCCAAGGGCCTACGTTATGTAAATATATTTATCCGAGTTCTATCTTTTCTTGCTCATTGCTCTTTTGGCTTTTTTCCTTTGCCGCTTTCTCTTAGTTGCCTGCCTTGCCAATCGGACAGCCGCTCTGCGGACTGCCGCTGGATCAAATGCTTGGCTACTTGGGAAGGCAAGTACTTAGCCGTTTTTAAGAGTTTTTGAGCAAGTTGAATAGAAGGCGGTAATCCGACTATTTGAGAGTCGGTTTGTGAAAAAAGGCTGGAAACCGTCTTGAGCTATGTTTTATGCTTTGAGTCCTTAGCCATTTTTCATGCGAATGCCCATTCTACCTTACTTCTGCCCACCGTACAGTCACTTCTATGAGCTGCGGCTTCTGACAGGAGACGGTTTAGGTGTTACACACTACTTGTCCGGCGGCAGGAAGCATTTCACAGTGCAAGGCGGTAAGTCCCCGGGCCGACTTGTCGAGCCCAGTGCCAAGCGGCATAACAAAGAGTAACATACTTCTAGGCATAATTTTTATCATACAGATAAAAGAGGGAAGTCCCAGAGCTCCTCTCGGGGGGCCCGAAGTCTTGGTACTTTAATACAAAAGGTAGCATGGTACATACTGCATCAACTGTAAAATCTTCGGAGGAGATTTGCATTCCATGGCCGCTCTGACTCCTTGCCAGAGTCGTCCCTCTTGCATGCTCGGGGATTCTGAGCGTCAATCAGGTAGTAAGAGTCGTTGCCCAGTACTTTGCTGATGATGAAAGGGCCTTCCCAAGGCGCTGACAGCTTATGCTGGCCGGCTGTTCGCTGGATCAGCCGGAGCACAAGGTCGCCTTCTTGGAAAGATCTTGGCTTGACCTTCCTGTTGTGATATCGGCGCAGGCTCTGCTGGTAGATGCTGGACCAGCTGAGTGCCAACAGCCGGCCCTCTTCCAGCAGATCGACAATGTCTTGTCGTGCTTCTTCCGCTTCCTCCTTGGTGTACATGGTGACTCGTGGGGAGTCGAACTCTATGTCCATTGGGATGACGGCTTCGGCACCATAGACGAGGAAGAAAGGCGTGAAGCCAGTTGACTTGTTTGGAGTCGTGCGCAGACTCCAGAGCACAGCTGGTAGCTCATCGAGCCAGCAGCCAGCCGAGCGCTCCAGAGGCTCGATCAGCCGGGGTTTGATGCCGGACAGGATGAGGTCGTTTGCTCGCTCCACCTGGCCGTTTGACTGTGGATGGGCGACGGACGCTAGGTCCAGTCGGATGCCCTGTGTTGCGCAAAAACGGGCCAAGGCGCCTTTGGCAAAATTTGTGCTGTTGTCGGTGATGATGCCGTGTGGTATGCCGTACCGAATTGTGATATCGGAGATGAAAGTCACGACAGTCGGACCGTTCAGCTTCTTGATTGGCTTCGCTTCTATCCACTTGGTGAACTTGTTCACTGCGACAAGTAAGTGAGTTAAGCCACCTCGTGCTGTCTTGAATGGTCCCACCATGTCTAGACCCCAAACTGCGAAAGGACAGGCAATGGGGATGGTCTTGAGTGCAGAAGCCGGCTGGTGCGGCTTGGAGCTGAACTTCTGGCACCCTTTGCATTTTTGGACCAACTCCTTGGCCTCTTCTAGGGCAGTCGGCCAGAAGAAACCGTGTCTGAAGGCCTTGGCGACGAGTGCTCTTGAAGCCGCATGGTGGCCGCACTCGCCTTGATGGATGTCTTTGAGAATTGCTTGGCCTTGCTCTGGCTCTACGCAGCGCTGGTAGACACCAGTGACGCTGCGCCTGACCAGCTCTCTGTTGATTATGGTGTAGGTTGCCGCTCGGTGTTGTATTTGCCGAGCTGAGGTCTCATCAGTCGGCAGCTCTTTGCTCACCAGGAATTTGAGGATGGGCTGGGCCCATGAGGGTGCTGCTATTTCTTCGACTGCCAGAACTGTGACTTAGACGAGAGCGGTTGGGCTGGGAGGCGGCGGGTTGGAGTCAACAACCGCTTGCTGGGTTAATGAAGTCCCCAGGCCGACTGGCGCGGCCTTTGGGTCGAGTTCTGGAGTCTTTGAGTCCGCCGCCGCAGCCCCGGGGCCAGGTTTGACTGTGGCGGCTTTTGAGCCATCTGCCAAAATCCCTGTACCGACTGCCGGGGCTCTGGAGTCGGATCCGACGTCTTCGGGAGGAGCCGGCACAAAAATGGAGTCTGATTCTGGTGAAGGCTTGACAGACGGCTCGAGGAGGCGTTGAAGGGCGACGCCGGATGGTATTGCTTGGCGGGTAGAGCCGATTCGTGCCAAGGCGTCTGCTTGGTCGTTGTCATTTCTTGGCACATGGAGGAACTCGCATCCTTCGAAATACCCGCTGAGTTGCTGCATGAGGAAATGGTAACTCGTCATGTTTGCATCTTTCGCGTCCCAGTCGCCAGATGACTGCTGGACCACTAAGTCCGAGTCGCCATAACACAAGATCCGGCGGATGCCAAGTTCTTTAGCAAGCCGGAGCCCGTGAATGAGCGCCTCGTACTCAGCGACGTTGTTGGAGGCGGCAAAATGGATTTGCAGTGCATATTTGAGCTTGTCGCCTTTAGGAGATGTGAGGACGACGCCGGCTCCCAAGCCGGTGCGCATCTTGGAGCTGTCGAAATGCATCCGCCAATGGGTGGAGTCAGGCGCTGGAGGTAGGTATTGGGTCTCGGCTCAGTCGACGAGGAAGTCGGCCAGTGCTTGTGACTTGTTAGCGGTGCGGGGCTGGTAGTGGATGGTGTAGGGAGCCAGCTCTATGGCCCACTTGGCCACTCGGCCAGAAGCATCTCGGCTACCAATGATCTCGGCAAGCGGGGCCGTGCAGACCACCGTGATTGGATGCTCTTGAAAGTAAGGCTTCAATTTCTTGGCAGTAAAGTGTACGCCATAGCACATCTTCTGGTAGTGGGGGTAGTTATGCTTGGAGGTCGACAGTACTTCGCTCAGGTAATATACCGGTCTCTGGATAGGTAGTGCCTTGCCTTCCTCCTTGCGTTCCACTACAATGACCATGCTGACTACTCGGCTGGTGGCGGCGATGTACAGGAGCATAGGTTCCTTGGGAGTCGGAGCCGCCAGGACGGGTGGAGTAGTCAGCATCTTCTTCAACTGGAGAAAAGCTTCGTTTGCCTTATGGTTCCACTCGAAAAAAGTGGTCTTCTTCATGAGTTGGTATAAGGGGAGAGCTTTCTCGCCCAGCCGACTGATGAATCAGCTGATGGACGCCAAGCAGCCGGTGAACTATTGCACATCCAGCAGTCGGCTGGGTACCTCCATTCTCTCAATGGCCTTGATCTTTACTGGGTTGCATTCTATGCCGCGTTTAGAGACCAGGAAGCCAAGGAGCTGGCCGGCTGGTACTCCGAAGACACACTTCTCGGGATTGAGCTTGATCTGGAATCGGCGCAGGTTCTCAAAGGTCTCCTTGAGGTCTTCCAGCAGTGTTCCACGCTTTTCCGTCTTTACCACCATGCCGTCCACGTAGACGTGGGCGTTCCTGCCGAGCTGCTTGAGGAGGCACTTCTGCATGCAACGCTGAAAGGTGGCGCCGGCATTCCTTAGACCGAACGTCATGGTGAGGTAGCAGAAGGCTCCAAACGGCGTGATGAAGGCGGTCTTCAGTCTGTCGGCCGGGTTCAGCTTGATCTGGTGATATCCTGAGTATGCATCCAAAAAACTCAACAGCTCGCATCCGGCTGTGGAGTCTATCACCTGGTCGATTCTTGGTAGAGCAAATGGGTCCTTGGGGCAGGCCTTGTTGAGGCTCGTGTAGTCAATACACATTCACCACTTCTTGTTCTTCTTCAGTACCAGGACTGGATTTGCTAGCCATTCTGGAAAGAACACTTCCATAATGAAGCCGGCTGCGAGGAGTCGGGCTATCTCTTCTCCGACAACTCTTCTCTTCTCTTCTGATAGGCGGCGCAGGGGCTGCCTGACCGGCTTTGCATCAGATCGGACATGTAACTTGTGCTCGGCGAATTCCGTCGGTACACCTGGCATGTCTTTGGGGGACCATGCGAAGATGTCCTGATTCTCACGGAGGAAATCGACGAGCTCGCCTTCCTATTTGCTGTCGAGATTTGCACCTACGACAGCGTACCTCTCTGGGTGCTCCGGATCCAAGGGTATCTTCTTTGTCTCTTTGGCCGGTTTGAACGAACCTTCAGCCTCCGACTCCTTCGGGTTGGGTGATACCTCTGGATACTTGCCGGCCATCGCCACAAATCGCTCAAGGAGCCGCTTCTCGGCCGCGATTACCAGGGACTCGGCCAGCCGACTGCTCTCAGCCGCGCAGGCAGATGACTTCCGGTAGTCGCCGGCCACAGTCAGAATTCCCCTGGAACTGGGCATCTTCATCTTCAGGTAGGCGTAGTGGGGGACCGCCATGAACTTGGCCAAGGCGGGTCGGCCGAGTAGCGCATGGTATGGGCTCTCGAGGTCCACCACCTCAAACCAAACAGACTCTCGGCGGAAGTGATCTTTGTCTCCAAAGAGGACGTCCATCAGGATCTTGCCAATTGGTGAGTAGGAAAGCCCAGGAACAATGCCGTGGAACACAGTCCGGCTGTTCTGAAGCTGTCTTTGCTTGATTCCTAACTTCTCCATGGTGTCCTTGTACAGGATATTGATGCTGCTGCCTCCGTCTATCAGAACTCGCGAGAAACGCGCGGCTTGTCTATCCGTAGCAAAGGTGGCGTCCAAGACCAAGGCATAGCAGCCCAGACTTGGCATCACCTCTGGGTGGTCATCCCTGCTCCGGCTGATGGGCTTCTCGGACCAGTGCATGAACTCTGGCGTCTCTGATGCTACCGCATTCACCTCTTGTCGCTGCAGCCGCCTGCTGCGTCGATCATCAGCCATACTGGTAAACACCACGTAGGCTCCGTGTTCTTCAGGGTATTCGTCTTGTACTGTGCCGACTGGCCTGACATCCGGCTGCTGGGGCGGAGGCAGAGGCGGCTGCCCAGCAGGCGGGGGTGGCAGGAGGCCGTCTCCCTTGGCGATCCTGGTGAGCCAGTGGCACTTCCGGGTGGTGTGATTCGACGGCTTCGCGCCGCTATGGAACTTGCAAGGTCCATCCAGGGTCTGCTCGTAGGAGAAGGCCGGCAACCAGTTTGGCTTGCCGCCTTTCTGTCGCTTGGGTGGAGGCTGCCCATCCGGCTGCTGGGCTTCAACGGTCGCGACCTGCCGGCTGCTGGAAGCCGGCTATGGGGCCTTGCACTTGTGGTCGCCCTGCTGTTGTCGCCAGTTGGCATCTCCCACCGGAGTTCTTGGAGCTTGAGGGGCCACTTTGCCAGTTGTGCTGATTTGAATCTCCGCCTTCATGGAGGAGTCGGTCGTGGCGTACTTGTCCGCTATGATCAGCAGCTCATCGAGGGTTTCTGTCTCATCGTAGAGGAGCTTGTGCTTGAGGAGGGTGCCTTCTCTGCACCCGGCTGTGAAGTACTCGATGGCTTGCACCTCGTGCACGCCCTCGTAGGAGTTCCGAAGCTCGGCCCAACGCGTGAGGTAATCGCGAGTCGACTCGTCGGGGCCTTGCACGCACAAGGAGAGCTAACGAGGCTTGGGAGGACGCTTGTACGTGCTGGTGAAGTTGCGGACGAACGCTTTGGTGAAGTCGACCCAGCTGTTGATGTTGCGGGGCTTCAGGCTGTTCAGCCATGTACGGGCCGTGCCCTGGAGCATGAGCAGAACGTACTTTACGGAGACACGCTTGTTGCCGTTTGCTATGCTGACAGTCGTGGAGTAGTCGACTAGCCAGTCTTCCGGCTTCACGGAGCCGGTATACTTGGGCGTGTCTCTTGGGAGCGTGAACCCTCTGGGAAAGGGGTCGTCCCAAATGCGGGGCCCGAAACAAGGCGGACCCAGCTCGTCTTCTTCTTCCAGTGCTAGGGATCAGTGAAGTCGGTCGATCCGGTGGCGGGCGTCATTCTCTCCAACTCCCTCTCGGCGGCCAAGGCGGTTGCCGAGAGTCGGATGGTCAACAGGCGGCAGGGAGACTCGCCTCTCCTTGCGAGGAGGGGGAGGCGGACAGTCGTCCCGTCGTTCCACTGCTCTCGGGCAGCCGTCTCGGTCGCGCTCTATGGTAATGCGAGTCCGATTGTGGCTGATAGCCGGATCCTTGTCTCTTCTTCCTTGGGCGCCGCCAGTCGGCGTCCGAGACGTCGCGCCTTGATCTCGGCGAAGGTCGTCGTTTTGCCGCTGCGGCGCCTCCGTGCGGCAGCCGGCCTCGTTCTACACAGCGGCCGCGTCGAGGAGCCGCTGGACTCGCTCCATCATGAGGCGGCGTTCTTTGCCCTCGAAATTGTCCAGCTCATCCGCTGCTGCCTGGGCGGCTCGGATGTTCTCTGCTGGTGTAGCGTACACAGGGCGGCTTGCCCCAAACAGGTTGGCGATGGCTACGCCGTGCTGCTGGACCGCACCAAGGCAGTTGGGCCCCGCCGGGGCCGGCGAGCCGCCGACGGCGCGATCCATCTCCCGTTGGTAGGCTTCTGACAAGCGTCTCATGCTGGCCAGCTTCTTCGCGCCTTCAACAAGCTAAAGGCGGCGCGCCTCCAACGTCTCTGCGTCGGCGTCTTCCAGAATGGGCGCAGTTAGGTCTTGTAGCACCGCGCCGAGTGAGTCGTGCGCTCCTCCGCCAGGGAGCTCGTCATGACTAATGATGAGCACCTCGGTGACGGTGCTTCCGTCGCTCTCCGCGCGAGGGAGAGGTTCATCGTGGACCACCACATTAGTGGGGAACGCGTCGAGCGACGCGGTGTCGGAGTCGACCAACATCGGGTCGGAGGAGCCTATAGACTCCAAGTCTACGGCAGGCTCGCCGGAAACGTGGAGTTGATCGAGGAGGCCTGTGAGGAGGCTCTCAGAGCCACCCGTGCCTGTGTCGGATGCAGGTTCATCGGAGAGGCGAACCTCGCCGACAAGTTCGGCCAGGCAGCTGGCTGCGCAGGCGATCTCAACACCGTGCAGCGCGTCGGCGCAAACCCCATCTGGCGTGCTTGGCTAGTTGCGCTCGCCAGGGAGGAAAAGGGTTCCCGTCCAGAACAGGTCTCCGGAAGGCGGTGCACCAGGCCCCACGGTGGGCGCCAAATGTCGGGGGTTAGGTGCGACATATGCCAAAGGATGGCTTATCATGGTGGGGGCGAGTAGAACGTCGCCGGTGCCTGGAAACGGGATGAGGCAAAGACATGCACGCCGGCGAATCTTACCTAGCTTCAGGGCTCTCCGGGGAGATAATACCCCTACTGCTGCTCTGCGGGGTCTCCGCATGATCACTATGGCAAAGTGTCTACACGGTTGCTCCTTGAGCTGTTTCCCGGAGGTAGGAGAGGGCGAGGCTAGCTCTCTCCCTCCTATATGATCTGGTCTAGAGCTAACGGGTTCCCACCCTTTGCATGGGTGCCCTGGGTGTTTATATAGGCCTACCTCCCAGGGGTACAATGGTAATCCGGCTGGACGCGGGCCCAGCCATCAGCGCCTCTGGCCTCCGTCTTCCCTGCCGACCGCTGGGGCCCGCCGAATGGCGGGCCCCGCCGACTGGCCTGGTACGGAGCCGACAGGCCGCGTCCGCCGCGGGCGGGTCTTGCCGGCTGCTGATTACTGTAGCCATGCTTCTGATGACGCGGGCTTGATCATGAGGTCATGGCAACAGCCCCGCCGCCTGGCGGGCGATCACTATTGCCACTCTCCATCACATCTTGATTAATGGTGTGTGGGCCCCAGGGGAGGGCTCGGCCGACTCCCCGGGGCCGAGTCCCGACGGGCCCGACATGTGGTCCTCTTGCCGTCTCCTGGGGTCTCACTGACTAGTGGGACCCGCTGCCTCTGGGCCGTACAGACAAGCCATCGTGGGTGCAGGATTCGGTCCTACGGTGCTGATGTCAGGGCCGGCATGGCAACAGTGCCACGCCGCACGGAGATCTTCCGGGGTACGGCGTGATGTGGCCATGCCTACCCTTGGTAAGGGGCGGGAGCGGGTTTCATTGTTGCCACTCTCCTGCCCCGTCCCACTTGATGAGGTCATGGGGTGTGTTGGAGTCGCAGGCCGACTCCCCAAAGCTGGCTTCTCTGGAAGTCGCCAGTCAGGAGTCAGCTTTCCCTGAAGTCGTCCCTGGGACTCGGCCGTGAGTGGTCAGTCGGCCATCTTGCCGTTGACTTCTTGAAGGCGGCTCTTCGTCATGGGGTCTTGAGGGGCGCAGCCTGCCCCGAAGTCTTGAAAGGTTCTGGGGCTCGGGTTGGCCTACCCGTGGCCCATTACTCCGACAACAAGCAAAAAAACAACAACTGGCACTTGGTAATAAGTTAATAGGTTAGTCCCAAAACATGATATATAATGGGATACGATTGCATATAAAACATCCAACCATTGATACTATAATTGCATGGAACGATAAAAAGTTATAGATACGTTGGAGACGTACCAGGCCTCTAGAGTCCACCTCAAGATAAATGAGGGGCCATCAGCCCTTCCCAAGGAGCATGGACCGACTAGGTTAGCACACCCTAGTCCAAGACACCGTTAGTAGCCCACGAACTGATCTTTGATGTCGAGGATGATGTTCTTGGACTTCGGTCCTAGAGTCTTTGGCCTAATAGGCAAGTTCCCATGAATGATTCCTCCAGCTCGGCTTTGGAAAGTCCTCGGCAGGGTCAGCAACCTTGCTGGGTGGGCCCAGTCCTGTCGCACATGGCGTCTAATTTTTAACCTTGGTAACCATGTCTTATAGGGAATCAAGTCGCTTTATGACAAAACATCGAAGTGTCGGCCTTTCTCCCGTTTTATTTGCGAGCCAGACATGTGGATTTGTAATACGCATCGCCCCCTTCTTTCAAGCAAACCGCGTAAGTTCTCCCGTTGTCCCAAGTCCAACCTCGAGAGCTTCCCATGGCGAGCAATGTAGGTTCTTCGAGGCGCCCTCACGGCCCCATTAGAGGTGACTGGGGCAGTTGTGCCGTCTCATGCATCTAATTGGAGCACCTGGCTACACTGGTACACGCGGTGCTATACAAATGGTTTTTAACCCCTTTCTGCGATAGCATTTGGGACTGTCGCCAAGTGAGTGTGGGAAATAGGGTGTCCTTCCCACACGACCTAGAAACCGTCGGGGATGTGGAGCAATGATCCAGAGGCCTTCCAATATGTAATTGTGTGCGATGCAGCACACACTAAATTCTTCCGCATGTGTGGGATCGATGATTGAATGTTTCTAATGACGCAGTGAAACCATACAGTGTGTCTTAATGAACCATTTGGGAAACAGTATGTAAGGCACACGAGCCAACATATGAACTGTGTGCGAGTTGTGCCCCATCACACATGAGTTTTCTGCGTAACCCATCTGCCATGCAAGACTCCATCGCACATGTTTCCCAACAATTACCGTTTGTGATAATGTTCTATCACAAACGGTCCAGGAGCCCCTTCTCACACATATAAGTGTTGCAGACCGTTTAAGATTTGTTGGGTATCACCGACGGTTGCCGCAAGAGTGACGTGCCCTTTTCGTTTGGGATCCCACACGTTTCCTGAAAAAATTACGACTGGGATTGTATTTTACATTAGGCACGGTTTACTCCGAGTTCTCGTGTGCGATAACGCAATATCACAAACGGTTCCGGAGACCCTACGCACATGTAGTAGCGCTGCAAATCGTTTGCCATCTGCTATGTATCACCGACGGTTCCGCTATGATTGACGTATGCTTTCTGATGTGGATTGCACACACTCATTTAGTTGAACCGTGTGCGGAGCAATTGCTCGATTAAAACAAAAATATCCCATTTTGAATCGGCATGCAAAAAGCAAATTTGCCACAATATTCAACTGAACAAATAAACAAAAATATCACATTTTGAATCGGCACGCAAAAGCAAATTCGCCACAATATTCAATTGAACAAATAAACAAAAATATCTCATTTTGAATCGGCACACAAAAAGCAAATTCACCACAATATTCAATTGAACAAATAGTGTCCACATGAAGAACATTCATCAGATTTTGCAACACTTGCAATTGAACATATGGTAGCTGAATTCCAATTATTTGTCCACACATATATGCATTACATAATTAACCATAGTGTATGAAATACGAAGACCTGATCAGACGGAAAACAATGGATCCATGCGCATATGTTTAGCGGCTAACTCTTACTCAATATTTCAAGAGAAGGCATGCTGAAATCTTAATACCACCAGTGGGATTGATGTAGTGATCCAGGAAGAAGTCGCTGATAAATCTCTGAACCATCAGCAATTCACCAGCCGGGAGCGGTTCAGGGGTCCTCGGTTTTAAGATGAGCTAGAGTATTTTTAAGATCAGAATGTGCCATATGAATGGGGTAGAAGATATTAATTAAGATAGACTTACTGGTACTAATTCGCGAGGATCGTCACAACTATCAGCAGATTTGCAGATGGAGATCATGTGTCTACAAACATAGTATCCACAAAGGTTGGTCCCCGCTTCTTGCTGAGGATACTGAAATGTTTTGTACAAAATTAGTCATGTATTTGTCCTGTTAGGAACAACCTAACCGGTGTTAGATGTAATATTTTTTTCTTTGGAAAAATAGAAAGAGGTTTATTTAGAAACTTCAACATTTGACTAGCGTAAGAAAAGGTATTTGCAGACTGTTGGATAAATTTTCCGAAAATAACGGATTTCAGTGTGTTACCGGAGAACCGATCTCGTGCTGCAGAGGTAGTTCCCTCTTGAACAGGTTCCCTAGTTTAGTTTTCCACAATGCGAGCACACTGCAAATGATGATGAATTTTGACTACATTAATTATTGAACCAGATATAAATGCAAATTAATTTTAACATCATAGAATTCAATATCTATCCATGAATTGCTGAAGACGTGTCAGATCCTGAGCGTTTGTTGACTCTCTTTGAGAATCGATGTAGTAAACTGTGTTCTTGTTTGGAACAATGAATACCAATATCGAGTGATTTCTACATATTAAGAAAGCCATGAACTTACGAATTATGTTGAAATCTGAAAGACAATTAGTATATGTGTGATTGTTTACTTGACTTGCCGTTCATGATATGGCCAGAGAAATGATTCTGCATGGGACGTGTTTTCAAAGAGACGGACGACCGTGTTAACGGCCTAGTCCCGTAGGTCCTTACCATGTATTGTTGTGCCATTTGCTAATTCAGGATCTATGAAATACACACTCTCTATTTTTCTGCTCTGCGCATTCAATCCTTGAGAGGAATAAAATGCAGTAAGTTGTTTATCATTTACAGCCTTGTATGGAGAAGTTTATCAAAGTTTGTTAAGTACTTACAAAATCAGGCATCTAACAAGAGTGGCATCGAGCTCGTTGAAGTTGAAGAAGAGATGTAAGTCCTCGAAACTCATATTGATGGAACCAGCATCGAGTCGGAAATTATCTCTGTTGTAGTGGACTAGCAAACCATGAAGGCCTGCTGACATTTGATCCATGCAATATTCATGTAACTCACAGCAACTGGAGCTGCACTCGTCAAAGTATTCGCCAACAAGAAATGGCTGGCCATGGACGTAATTGCATGCTTCAAGTACGTCTGCTTTACTTTTAGCAAGAAAAAACGTATTTCTTCATGATCCATGCCGTCAGAAATAATATTACTCCCCGATTCAAACAACCTACTATTAATTTGGTTCTGGGCGATGAGTGCTTTAAGTAAGAGGCAATCGTTCCCTTTCATCTTCACTTTCCTGCTGCGCTTCCTCGTGGGTGTAGCCTTTTTAGCCACTTCCTTCTTGGTACTTGAAGCATTTCTGGCAGAATGTCTGGTTGCCTACAAGGTAGACTATCGAGCAGACGATGAAGCTTGAACAGACTGCTTAGCAGACGGTTTATCTATGCCGGACCGCTGAGCTAGCAGTGCTCCTGTGACGGACTGCTGGGATGTAGGAGCAGAGGCATTGGACTGCTGACCATGCGTTGAAGCTATGTTGGGTTTCTGCGAAGGTGGTGCCAACTTGTCGGTGTGCTGAGGAGGCCGTGCCAACACGTTGGTTTGCTGAGCAGGAAGTGTTGACGCATTGGTATGCTGATCACGCAACTGCGGACTGACGGACTAATGAGCTATCAGTTCTGGACCTACAGACTGCTTAGCAGGTGGTTCCGAAGCATCAGACTGCTTAGTAGTCCGTTCCACTAGGTTGGTCTGCTGAGCATGTGCTACAGCTAGGTCTCCCCCTGTTGCTTCACTGGCCGGCATCTGAACCGGTGCTGCATCTTCAGCAGTTGTAGACCTTGCCACTAGCTGCTTTGGGGTGGAGGATGACATGGTCTATACGCCACAAAGTCGGGCTGGCTGATCATAGGTTGATGCATCAGCCTGCGAGAGCTGCTGTGGCAAGGAGAGCGTCACCGGTTGAGGGGCGACAGTGGTTGCTCTCGGCGGGGCTTCAGGGATCTCATCGATGAACTCTATTTCCTTTCGTGGCCACTGGATGTGATGTAACAGTGTTTCTCCCAAGGTCCTTTGCTCATCGAAGTCTCCTAGGACATTCTTTAGGGCAAATTCATTGAATCCATGCTTTACTTCAGTCACGTAGCACTTCACACAGCCCGGCTTCAATGGCACATTGTCCAACAAGAGGCCATCTTCCAAGAAGGGTGGGCAAACTCGGGCTGTTACACATTTTAATGTACCTTTATAATGTGTGAGCACGCCCTTCAGTCTGTCTTTCATTCCAGATAGATCAGATATAGCATCATCACGAGGAGCTGCAGTCTCAGTGTTGCTAGGGTCAGCTGATGCACAACTACTTTTGTGCAGTGTTGTCGTGCAATAAGCAGCATCCTCCATGCCCGCCTCCCCTCCGATCTGTTGGCTATCTGTCAATGTTAGAGTCTTCTGCATCATCATTGACTCCTCAACATCCTTTCAAACAGCCGGATAAATCTCCTTCCTCAACCTTTCATACAATGCATTCTGCTTCATTCCACGCCTCACTTTTTTCATGCCGAGCCTCTCTTCTTTGCTGAGTGTGAAAGCCCTCTTGTGCAGGACATTAACACCTATACCCCTTGCATGACCAGGGGACTCTTTTGTTTCTAGAGCAACGGATAAAATGTCACATGGCCCTGAGTTCCTGTAGAACCTTCCAGTGATCTTGGAAGCCTCTAACGTCACTTGATACATTCCTTCGTCACATGAGTTTTCAAAGTAATAAGTTTCGTCATCACGCCTCTTTGCACGTGCCCGCAAGTAGTCTCTCGCGCATTGGCCCATGATTTCACTAAAGGCCGGATTCCCACCTGCCGCTACTACTTCTTTGTCCTCCTGGTCCCATATCAGTTTCATGCCGTAGTATCCTGCCACACCCATACGATGGGGGTGTATGTTCTTCTTCTGAAGTTTCGATTGCTTGAAACTCTTCTCAGCAAACTCTTTAGTTACCCTGACCCTTTTGAATTTTGCCCAGTCTGCCTTTGTAATTTGGGGGTATGCGGGGATTGGGTCCTTGCCTTCACTCAAGTACTTCTTGTACAACACGTGCTTCCACTTTCTCCAAGCATCCCTAGCCTTCTTCAATGCAGCGTGTTCCACCTGCATTCTCCACTGCTCTGGAACGTTGAAGTGATCCATGATCTCTCAGACTATTCTTCGCTATGTTTCTCTGTCAGCCTTCCAAAACCCCAGCAGATTAATGTTGAGCCTTGCCCTGCCAACAAATCCACACATTGATGCAGAGCATCCCAAGACCATCCCCATGGATCTACCTACATCTCCCATGACACCACCTAGACCAATGACAAGAGCCCGTGCGAGAGCCATCGAGAACAAGGTTAACTCTCTCCTTGTTGAACTTCCCTTTGACCCACTTGAGACATGGCTACTACCTCAAACGGAGATGCTTTGTGTGCTTAGGTACCATGTAAGCAACCAAGGAGAAGTTACGATGCAAGATGGACATCAAGAGCATGAAGAACATCTTCCCAGCGCAGAAATACCAGTACAACCGCCCAACTACCGGTCGACCGGTACAACCGCCCCACTACCGGCCAACTATCGGTCAACCTTCTGTAATCAAGCTGTGCAAGGCTGGTACAGCCCCGATTTATACCGGTAACAGCCAAAAGACCGGTACTGCCGCCCCAAGCACCGGTACAACCACTGAGCACCTATGGAAACACCTCCAGGAACCGGTACCTGAGCTCCCAGCGGAACAACCGCCCCCATGACCGGTACTACCGGCCTGCCTGTGCGCAATGAAAGGGGCAACAACCCGTGCAACCCCCAACTTACCCCTTGGACTATAGTACTCGTCCCCTAGCTCTGAATTAAGGTCAGCAAAAGATTAGCTCATATTTGTGTGAGAGCTTTGCTCATCCACTTGGATACCTTCTCCTCGAAGACCGCACCTCCTCGGAGAAGAACCTCAAGACCTCCTCAGAGAGAAGAACCTCAAGACCTCCTTACGGAGAAGATCTTGCTACTTGTATCGTCCTTAGTTGACCGCGGACCGTGTGATCTCTATGTGTACTCGGATCTAGCATATGTGTGACTATTTCTTGTTGGTTTTAGTGATTCTCTCGTGTTTCCCCTCGTGTTTCGCCTTGTGCTCTTCATGTTCTTCTTGGGATCCGCTCCTTTCGTGAAGGATCGACCATCTAGGGTTCCACCCTACATCATCTTGGTATTAGAGCCACGTTGATCACGATTTCGGCGCCTCCCCTCTTTGATTTCTAGCTTGATTTTGTTGTTTTTGTCCTAAATTCAAAAATCCCCACCAAAAATAGCCCCAAATTTTTTTGGGATTTGTTGGTGTGATGAAGTTTTGTTGGATTTCCTCTGCGGATTTGCTTGGTTTCGAGTGGATCTAGCATCTCCCCAAGTTTCACCACTTCCCATCCACGAAATCCATCCACTTTTAGCCCCAAAATCATACATTTCCGCCACAAGTTCGTCCCGACACCAGCCGTACTTCCGCCCACTCCAAGCGGTACTACCACTGAGCTCTAGGAGCGGTACATCCGCCCCTCCCAGTTTCAGCCATGGTTGATTGACAGTTTCGACCATAACTTCGACATCCGGAGTCTGATTTTCGCGTTCTTTAGCTCGTTGAGTAGCTATTGACATTCCCCGTCCACATAGATAGGTTCCAACACAATTTGACACCTTCAAACTTTTGTCATTTTGGCATCTTTGCCTAGGCCCTCCACCATATCATCCGCATACCACCACCGATTTCCGCAAACAATCCCACTTCCGCATTGCCAACTTCGATACCACAATTTTGACTTTGGTTTTGACACTTTGAGTTGTGGTTCATAGTTTCCTAGGGTGTTTCGGCTAACTAGGAACGGTTTGACATCGACATCACCGACGCTCATCTTCGCAAAGGACTCGTCATCAATGGTAACCTCATCGTGGTATCGTGATATCATCATACATTCTTGCAATTGCATTGATAACCCCATAGCCTTACTTTTTGCGTCGCTTACCCATCGAGACTAGCCTTTGAGTATTGCCAGCAATGTGACTTGTGCACATTAGTGATCATACTTCTCATAGCATACATAAATACATACCATTGGTGCATATCTTGGTATCATCTTTTGTGTCACAAGGTTGTCATTGCATACACAATTGCTATCTTGGTTCGTGAAGCATTGCATGAGAAAAGAGCTAAAACAACAAAGAGCCAAACAAGCTTTTAAGCAAAAAGGGAAAGATAAGCAAAGAGCCTTTAAGCAAGAACCATAGCATCATACAACATTAAGATTGTCATACTAGATCATCTTGGATCATATCATCAAAACACCATACATAGAGCATACTTGGGATAGTAGTCATTGCATTTTTTTCTTAGTAGGTTGTGCACAAGTATTCGTACCCGCCTATTGTGCAATCGTGCTAGCGTCTCTCTAGTGTTGTGCAACAAGAGCATTTTCGTGGATTCCACATTTTGGCTCATCCTTGGTTGCACAACCCCACTTGTCTCTTTGCGTGTGTGTTTCCGTGTACCTTATATTGCTTGGTCTACTTGTTGCATTTGCGAATTTGTGAATCATTTCCAACATTATTGAGTCTTGCTTACTTTCACATCAAATTTTGTGCCACCATCCTATCCAAGCTCCACCATAAGCTCTTATTTGTGTAGGTGTGAGAACCGACAAGAATTGGTACCAATTGTGTTATTTCCTTGTTCACATTGGAGTGATCATTGATCCACCTTAAACTTTGGTCAAGGTACATTTGGTATACGTTCTTCTCTTTCTCCCACTCACACATTTCTTTTGGAATGATGGATAGGCCAAGTACTTCTACCAACCCACTCTTCATCAGGCAAGACGATGATATGAACTCCTACGTCACAAAGAGCCACCTCTTTGGTGCACAACGTGCTTTGCATCAAGAGCAACAAGCAATGAGTGAATGCATTGACCATCTCGCCACCGACTTGCGACTATCCGAGTAACGTACACGAGACTACTTCGACCACAAGCTCGATGATCACAAGCAAGAGAACGACGCAAGAATGGACGAGATTCGTGCTTTGTTACTCAACCGCTCTTCTTCCACTTCGTCCTCTTCAAGAAGGAGCCGTTCAAGTCGACACTCTTACTTCACTCTCTCCGGCTCAAGTACACTGACATCGAACACTCTTTGCCGTGACGTGCGCAACAATCGTCAAGCAAGCCTCAATCCTCCATGCGACACCGACTCTCAAGAGCACCGACACCGTCAAAACCAAGCTACCTTTGCGCAAGCACGAGAACGGCAACGACAATGCCAACATGAAGAGGAAGAGCGAGCGCATCTTCACCAAGAAGCACAAGATGACGAGGCACAATGTCAAGAGCAACAACTGCGAGATGCTCAAGCACTTGAGGTGCAACAAGCCCTCTGAGATTCAAGTCGAGCCGTAGCCAACCGAGGCCGACAAGCTCGTGAACATGACGAAGCACTTCGCGAAGAAGTTCACGAACGAAGATATCAAGCTCGCATGCAACGTCAAGCTCAACAAGTTCCTCCACAATCTCGCCAAGAACATCAAGTTCAACAAGAACAAGAAGACAATGGAAATCCTCCACGGCAAGAGCAAATTTTGAGAGACGATCCTCTTGTCAAGGACGTCATCATCCCCGTCCCGAACACAATGAAGAGCAACGCTAGGGCAAGCTAAAGTTCACCATGCCCAAGTTCAATGGAAGCAATGATCCCGAAGAGTATCTTTCATGGGCATTGAAGGTCGACAAAATCTTCCGTTTGCACAACTATGAAGAAGAGAAGAAGATCGCGATGGCATCCCTTGAGTTCGAAGACTATGTCCTCATTTGGTGGGAACAAGTCACTGAGCGACGAGAAGCAAAAGGTGAACCACCCATCACTACTTGGGCGCAAATGAAGGATGTCATGAGAGCACGTTTTGTGCCTACCTACTACAACCGTGACCTCTTCAAGAAACTCCAACTACTCAAGCAAGGAACCAAGAGCGTTAAAGAGTACTACAAAGAGATGGAGATTGCAATGATACGAGCCAATGTCATGGAAGATAATGAGCAAACTATGGCACGTTTCTTGAATGGACTCAATCATCCCATCAAGAAGATCACCGACTTCCAACCATACTCGAACCTCATCGAGCAAGTGCATCAAGCTACCAAAGTGGAACGTCAAGTGCAATAAGACTTCAACTATGCCAAGTTCTCATCCAGGTCATACGGCTTCTCAAACACCCAAGCTTCAACGAATCCAACACCTTCTACATCAACAAAGCCTTCTACAAGCAACATTGACAAGTCGAGTCACAAGAAAGCTTCGTCAGCCCCAAGTCATCCTCCTACAACGAGCAACTTCAAGCCAAGAGCTTCATCATCATCTACCCCAACCGATGAGACCGTCAAGACAAGTTCCTTCAAATGCTTCACATGCGGAGGCCGAGGCCACAAGTCCTTTGAGTGTACCAACAAGCGAACCATGATCCTCAACGACGATGGTACATACGACTCCATGAGCGAAGGAGAAACGGAAGCACTTGAGCAACTCGCCATGCATCGGCAAGTGAACGATGAAGATTCAAGTCCCGCTCTAGTTGTCTCCAAGGTCTTGACTCTTCAACATCACCAAGAAGAAGACCAAAGATGCCACATATTTCATACCAAGGCCGGAATCAAGGGAAGGTCCGTCAAGGTCATCATCGATGGAGGGAGTTGTCATAACCTCGCAAGTGAAGAACTTTGCTCCAAGCTCCAATTTCCCAAGACGAAGCACTCACATCCCTACAAAGTTCAATGGCTTAGCGACTCTGGCACTATTCAAGTCGAGCATCGAGTACAAGTCTCCTTCAAAATTGGCGCTGACGAAGACACTTTGGAGTGTGATGTCGTTCCAATGACCGTTTGCACAACGGCCGAATGAACCACTACATCTTCGAGATGAAAGGAAAGGAGTACGTACTTCGCCCTATGTCTCCAAGCCAAGTGATCACCGACAAGAAAGCCACCCATCATGGAGAGAATAGTGAGAGAGCGAACCACCCGAAAGAGAGTGAGAACCACAAGCCCAAATGGAGTGCCTCCATGATGAGCGAAAAGAAGAACTCAGTTCTATTTGCCACCAAAAGTGAGATAAGAGAAGTGTGTGAGAACCCATCTAGTGCCATGCACTATGTCCTTTTGTGCAAGGACGACGCACCAAAAACTAACACCTCTCACACTCTACCTTTAGTGTTGTCTTCGTTTTGCAGGAGTTCCAAGATGTTTTCCCCGATGAACTACCTCCGGGACTACCTCCACTACGAGGCATCGAGCACCGCATCGACCTCATCCCCGGAGCACCTCTTCGGAACAAAGCTCCCTACCGCGTCAACCCATAAGAAACCAAAGAAATACAAAGGCAAGTAAAGCATCTCATAGACCATGGACATGTGCATGAAAGTTTGAGTCCTTGTGTCGTTTCGGTCATTCTTGTGCCAAAAAGAGACGGTAGCTTTCGCATGTGTTCCGATTGTAGACCCATTAATGCTATCACCATTCGCTATAGGTATCCCATTCCACGCCTTGATGATATGCTTGATGAACTTAGTGGTGCCACTATATTTTCCAAAATTGATCTTAAAAGTGGTTACTAACAAATCTGCATACAAGAGGGTGATGAATGAAAAACCGCTTTCAAAACAAAGTTTGGCTTGTATGAGTGGTTAGTCATGCCTATGAGTTTATCGGAAGCACCGGGTACTTTCATGCATCTTATGAACTATGTGTTTCGCCCTTACATTGGTGAGTTTGTTGTGGTCTACTTCGATGATATCCTTGTTTATAGAAAATCTCTTAAAGATCATGTCACCCATGTTAGAACCGTTTTGCAAACTCTTCGAAAAGAGCATCTCTATGCTAATATGGAAAAATGCCTTTTTGGCATTGATAAGCTCGTTTTCTTGGGTTTTGTTGTTTCCTCTAAGGGTGTTCATGTTGATGACTCTAAGATCAACGCTATTAAAACTTGGCCACAACCAACCAACTTACATCAAGTGCGTAGCTTCCTTGGTTTAGCCGGTTTCCACCGTAGATTTGTGAAGTACTTTAGCACCATTGCTTCACCTTTGCATGCTTTGAGCAAGAAAAATGCACCTTTTGTTTGGGGACCATCCCAAGATGCCGCTTTCAATGAGCTTAAGAATATGCTTACTCATGCTCCCATGCTTGCATTACCCAACTTTGACAAATCCTTTGAGATTCATTGTGATGCTAGTGGTAATGGCATAGGAGGTGTGTTAACGCAAGAGAAGCGCCCTATAGCTTACTTTAGTGAGAAACTTTCTGGAGAGCAACTCAATTACCCCATCTATGACAAAGAGTTATATGCTTTAGTGCGAGTTTTGCATGAATGGGAACATTACCTTCACCCTCATGAATTTATCATTCATACCGACCATGAAACCCTTAAATACCTTAAGGCTCAAACTAAGTCGAACAAGCGTCATGCTAAGTGGAGTGAATTCATTGAGTCTTTTCCTTATGTCATCAAGTACATCAAAGGTAAGGAAAATGCTGTGGCGGACGCTCTTTCCCGCATATGCATGCTTGTTACTCAACTTGAATTGGATGTCATTGGCTTTGAGCACATAAAAGACTTGTATGCGCATGATCCTACTTTTGCTATTCCTTATGCCAAATGTTCGACTCATACCTCTTGGGATCGTTATTACATCAAAGATGGATATCTTATGAGAGCTAACAAACTTTGCATCCCTGAGTCTTCTCTTCATTTGTTGCTTTTGCAGGAATCTCATGGAGGAGGACTAATGGGACATTTTGGATGCGACAAGACTTCTTCTACGCTCTCCAAGAACTATTATTGGCCCAAGATGTTTCGCGACGTTAACCGCTTCACAACCGATGCTCTACATGTCGCAAAGCTAAGTCTAAAGCTCAATCCCATGGCCTTTATATGCCTCTCCCAATTCTACATCAACCATGGGAAGATATTAGCATGGATCTTGTACTTAGATTGCCTAGAACTAGAAATGGAAAGGATTCGGTATTTGTTGTTGTGGATCGATTATCTAAGATGGCACATTTCATTCCTTGCAACAAGATAGACGATGCTTCACATGTTGCGAATCTCTTTTGTAGGGAAATAATTCGCCTACATGGAGTGCCAAAGACGATTGTCTCGGACCGTGATGTCAAGTTCTTGAGTTACTTTTGGAAGACCCTATGCGCTAAGCTCGGAATCAAGCTACTCTTCTCCATGGCTTACCATCCACAAACTGACGGCCAAACGAAGGTGACCAACCGCGCACTCTTCGCTCTACTTCGCGTGCTAATCAATAAGAACATCAAGGAGTGGGAGGAGTATCTACCTATTGCCAAGTTCGCCTACAACCGCGCAAGACACTCAACTACCGGCAAGTCCCCCTTTGAGGTCGTCTACGGATTCAATCAATTGTACCCATTGGACATTCTCCCTCTACCACAACAAGAGCGCATCAATATGGACGCAAGTGCACATGTGAATCATCTCAAGAAGGTGCATGAAGAAACAAGGCACACCATCGAGCGCCAAGTACAACGACTCGCGACCAAGCTCAATGTCAACAAGCAACCCATGATATTCAACATTGGAGATCTTGTGTGGCTACACCTTCACAAGGAACTCTTCCCCAACGAACGCAAGTCCAAACTTCTACCACGAGCCGATGGACCCTTCAAGGTGCTTGCACGCTACAAAAATAACGCCTACAAGATCGACATCCCACGTGACAAGTACTTCGTGAGCGACATCTTCAACGTCAAAGATCTCTCCCCGTACCATGGTGATGAGGATTTCGATCCGAGGTCGGATCTTTCCCAAGGGAGGGGAGATGATGTGGAGCATCCCAAGGCCATCCCTATGGATCTACCTACATCTCCCACGACACCACTTGGACCAATGACAAGAGCCCGTGCGAGAGCCATTGAGAATGAGGTTAACTCTCTCCTTGTTGAACTTCCCTTTGACCCACTTGAGACATGGCTACTACCTCAAACGGAGATGCTTTGTGTGCTTAGGTACCATGTAAGCAACCAAGGAGAAGTTACGATGCAAGATGGACATCAAGAGCATGAAGAACATCTTCCCAGCGCAGAAATACCGGTACAACCAGCCAACTACCTGTCGACTGGTACAACCGCCCCACTACCGGCCAACTACCGGTCAACCTTATGTAATCAAGCGGTGCAACACCGGTACAACCCCGGTTTATACCGGTAACAGCCAAAAGACCGGTACTACTGCCCCAAGCACCGCTACAACCGATGAGCTCCTTCGAAAACACCTCCAGGAACCGGTACCTGACCTCCCAGCGGAACAACCGCCCCCATGACCGGTACTACCGGCCTGCCTGTGCACAGTGAAAGGGGCAATGACCTGTGTAACCCCCAACTTACCTCTTGGACTATAAGTACTCGTCCCCTAGCTCCGAATTAAGGTCAGCAAAGGATTAGCTCATATTTGTGTGAGAGCTTTGCCCATCCACTTGGATACCTTCTCCTCGGAGATCGCGCCTCCTTGAAGAAGATCCCCCAAGCGGATTCAAGACCTCCTCACGGAGAAGAACCTCAAGACCTCCTCACGGAGAAGATTGTGCTACTTGTATCGTCCTTAGTCGGCCGCGGACCATGTGATCTCTATGTGTACTCGGATCTAGCATATGTGTGACTATTTCTTGTAGGTTTTAGTGATTCTCTCGTGTTTCCCCTCGTGTTCTTTGTGTTCTTCGCGGGATTCGCTCCTTTCGTGAAAGATCGGCCATCTAGGGTTCCACCCTACATCACACACACTCCTGAACCTTGTGCGTGCTTTATCTGGTTTAGTTGGAGCCCAAGACCTTAAATCAATCTCGGTTACTTCATATACACCTTTAGGCTGGTGTGTGGGCTTCCTTGGAGCATTCCTCCGTGTCCTGACCGAAAGGGTAATTGCTGCAGCTCTATCCCATTCAAGATTACTTGATCCCTCACAATCTGCTGAAGACCTAGGGTTGTCGGAATCAGATGAAGATACATCGCCTGAAGCATGAGTGATGTCGCTGCTACTCGTCATCTACAGAGAACACATGTGAAACTCAAGAAAGGAGGATAATCATAAAACTAACAACTTGGTATCAAGCTTTCTAAACATGTCATGCAATAATTTAGAAAATGTACGACTAATTTGTTAAGTTTGTGTGACTCGGGCGCCCGTGATCTGTAAATAGACAGTAACTTATTGGAACAAATACAGCTTATATGTAGTAAGGAAGGTAGATGATACGTCTCCAATGTATCTATAATTTTTTATTGTTCCATGTTATTGTATTATCTGTTTTGGATGTTTTATATGCATTAATATGTTATTTTATATGATTTTTGGGACTGACCTATTAACCTAGAGCCCAGTGCCCGTTTTTGTTTTTTCCTTGTTTTAGAGCTTCGCAGAAAAGGAATACCAAATGGAGTAAAACTTTCACCATGATTTTTCTTGGACCAGAAGACACCCAGGAGACTTGGAGTACAAATAATAGGAGCCTCGAGGCGGCCACAAGGGTGGAGGGCGTGCCCGGGGGTGGGGGCCCCCCCGACCTTGTGGGCCCCTCGTAGCTCCCTTGACCTAATTCTTTCACCTATTTATACTTTTATACCCCCAAAACATCCAGGGGAGCCACGAAACCACTTTTCCATCGCAGCAACCTTCTGTACCCATGATATCCCATCTTGGGGCCTTTTTCGGCATCCTGTCGGAGGGGGAATCGATCACGGAGGGCTTCTACATCAACACCATTGCCTCTCCGATGAAGCGTGAGTAGTTTACCTCAGACCTATGGGTCCATAGCTAGTAGCTAGATGGCTTCTTCTCCCTCTTTGATTCTCAATACAAAGTTCTCCTCGATGTTCTTGGAGATCTATTCGATGTAATATTCTTTTGCGGTATGTTTTCCGAGATCCAATGAATTGTGGATTTTTGATCAGCTTATCTATGAATATTATTTGAATCTCCTCTGAATTCTTATATGCATGATTTGATATCTTTGCAAGTCTCTTCGAACTATCGATTTGGTTTGGCCAACTTGATTGGTTTTTCTTGCAATGGGAGAAGTGCTTAGCTTTCGGTTCAATCTTGCGGTGTCCTTTCCCAGTGACAGTAGGGGCAGCAAGGCACGTATTGTATTGTTGCATCGAGGATAACAAGATGGGGTTTTCATCATATTGCTTATGTTAATCCCTCTACATCATGTCATCTTGCTTAATGCGTTACTCTGTTCTTATGAACTTAATAATCTAGATGCAGGCAGGAGTCGGTTTATGTGTGGAGTAGTAGTAGTAGTAGTAGTAGATGCAGAATCACTTCGATCTACTTGACACGGACGTGATGCCTATATTCATGATCATTGCCTTAGATATTGTCATAACTTTGCGCTTTCCTATCAATTGCTCTGCAGTAATTTGTTCACCCACCGTAATAATTTCTATCTTGAGAGAAGCCACTAGTGAAACCTATGGCCCCCGGGTCTAGTTTCCATCATATAAGATTTCGAGCTACAATTCTAGTTTCCGATTTACTTTCTTTTGCAATCTTTACTTTCCGTTCCATACACCGAAAATACCAAAAATATTACTTTACCATTTATATATCTCTATCAGATCTCACTTTGCGAATAACCGTGAAGGGATTGACAACCTCTTTGTCATTGGTGTTTGTTTGTGCATGTATTCGGTGGCTTGTTGCGTAGTCTCCTGCTGGATTGATACCTTGGTTCTCAAGACTAAGGGAAATACTTATACTACTTTGCTGCATCACCCTTTCCTCTTCAAGGGAAAAACCAACGCAAGCTCAAGAGGTAGCAGTAGATAGTGAACATATATACGGTCTCCGTTATTTTATAGCCAATTTGGGAACATACGGAACAAAATAGGAAGAGGGATTGCGAGGAAATATGCCTCACCGTGATGGAGAGCAGTAACTAGCAGACTTCTTAATGCAAACCCGGTCGGACCACAGGAGAGGCAAGGGTTACAGCATCGATATGCTCAAGGGTGGCTGGCGAGCAAACGAAGATGGCGAGGCACAGGCCGCTGCGTGTTGGGAACGGCAGTGGAGGTAGGCTTGATGCCGAAGAGTGGGCACACGGCCGGGGTGAGCATGGCGGCACCGAGAGGGTTTTGTTGTGGATCTGGGGGAGGGGGGAGCTGGTTGAGTGAAACGCGGGCGGGCGGTGGGGGATGTTGGCGGCCTAGGTGAAAAGGGTGAAAAATATCCCCGGTCGCCGTGCGGAAAGGCCTATGCAAACGGTTGCCTCTAAGCGCTCATGTGCACAAAGAGAATAATTTCGTTTGAAATGAAGACATACTAATTTTGAAACGAAGACGTGAGTTCATCGTCTCGCCTCTAAATTTTTCCCACGTAAAGCAATCACAATTATACCACGGGTTTGATTTGTTGGTGCATTTCAGGTCTCGTGTACTATATGTAAGACATTTGTTGGCATTTATCGTGCATTTTGGCATATAAATCAATTCCTAGCCGGACTGCATTTCCTGTCGAAAGGGATGAGGATTGCTGATACGTCTCCAACGTATCTATAATTTTTTTGATTGTTCCATGCTATTATATTATCAATCTTGGATGTTTTATATGCATTTATATGCTATTTTATATGATTTTTGGGACTAACCTATGAACCTAGAGCCCAGTGCCAGTTTCTGTTTTTTCCTTATTTTTGAGTATCGCAGAAAAGGAAAACCAAACGGAGTCCAATTGACCTAAAATTTCACGGAGATCATTTTTTGGACCAGAAGAAGCCCACGGAAGATCGGAGATGGGCCAGAAGAGTCCCGAGGCACCCACGAGGGTGGGGGCACGCCCTAACCCCCTGGGTGCGCCCCCCTACCTCGTGGCCGCCTTGGGGACCCCCCTGACTTGTTCCCGACTCCAACACCTCTTATATATACCCAAACTTCCAAAAAGAAACCTAGATCGGGAGTTCCGCCGCTGCAAGCCTCTATAGCCACCGAAAACCAATCTAGACCCGTTCTGGCACCTTGCCGGAGGGGGGAATCCCTCTCCGATGGCCATCTTCATCATCCTGGCGCTCTCCATGACGAGGAGGGAGTAGTCCACCCTCGGGGCTGAGGGTATGTACTAGTAGCTATGTGTTTGATCTCTCGCTCTCTCTCGTGTTCTTGATTCGGCACGATCTAGATGTATCGCGAGCTTTGCTATTATAGTTGTATCTTATGATGTTTCTCCCCCTCTACTCTCTTGTAATGGATTGAGTTTTCCCTTTGAAGTTATCTTATCGGATTGAGTCTTTAAGGATTTGAGAACACTTGATGTATGTCTTGCATGTGTTTATCTGTGGTGACAATGGGATATTCACGTGATCCACCTGATGTATGTTTTGGTGATCAACTTGCGAGTTTCGTGACCTCGTGAACTTATGCATAGGGGTTGGCACACGTTTTTGTCTTGACTCTCTGGTAGAAACTTTGGGGCACTCTTTGAAGTTCTTTGTGTTGGTTGAATAGATGAATATGAGATTGTGTGATGCATATCGTATAATCATACCCACGGATACTTGAGGTGACATTGGAGTATCTAGGTGACATTAGGGTTTTGGTTGATTTGTGTCTTAAGGTGTTATTCTAGTACGAACTCTAGGATAGATTGAACGGAAAGAATTGCTTCGTGTTATTTTACTACGGATTCTTGAATAGATCGATCAGAAAGGATAACTTTGAGGTGGTTTCGTACCCTACAATAATCTCTTCATTTGTTCTCTGCTATTAGTGACTTTGGAGTGACTCTTTGTTGCATGTTGAGGGATAGTTATACGATCCAATTATGTTATTATTATTGAGAGAACTTGCACTAGTGAAAGTATGAACCCTAGGCCTTGTTTCCTAGCATTGCAATACCATTTACGCTCACTTTTACCACTTGCTACCTTGCTGTTTTTATATTTTCAGATTACAAAAACCTTTATCTACCATCCATATTGCACTTGTATCACCATCTCTTCACCGAACTAGTGCACCTATACAATTTACCATTGTATTGGGTGTGTTGGGGACATAAGAGATTCTTTGTTATTTGGTTGCAGGGTTGTTTGAGAGAGACCATCTTCATCCTACGCCTCCCACGGATTAATAACCTTAGGTTATCCACTTGAGGGAAATTTGCTACTGTCCTACAAACCTCTGCACTTGGAGGCCCAATAACGTCTACAAGAAGAAGGTTGTGTAGTAGACATCAATTGCCGTTCGATCTAGGAGCATCCAACGGTGTAGACGTACGATCCATGGGGTTTCAGTTCTGGCAAATCAGAACGCATGACTTAGATCGCGCGCGCAGCAAAGGGGGGGCATCGGCCACAGATTGGTAGGCACACAGCTTTCGTGAGTGAACCGTGTTCTATTTGAAAAACATTTTTTGTGAGGGGCTATTTGAAAACATTTGCATGAACTAATAGCACATTTTCGTTTGAATGAAAACAAGAGTTCATCGTTTCACCTCCAAATTGTTTTCCACGGTAAGAAATCACTATTGTACCCTATGGTTTGATTTTCTCATGCATTTGAGGTATCGTTTGCTATATTTGAGTCGTTTGCTATAGTCGCAACTACACGTGGGTGCTAGCTAGCAAGATCATTTCTGTGTCGCTTTGGGAGTTTTCATTCATTGTTCGACAAACAGGAAAAAAATCAAACAGTTCGGCCATAGGGTGCAGCCAGAGGCGTATGCCTTGTTGGTATTCTAATTACATGAAATGCATATAGAGTCTGGAAATAACAAAAATTGGGGTGTCACCGTGCCGTGTTCTCAGGATCACATGGTAATTTTTTGGTAAAGATGGCATGAGTTTTCATGCTCACACCTTCCAAATCGGAGCATCTCACGAGAAGTATCATAGTTTCCAAAAGGAGACGCGGCACTTCGGACTCTAATCGTCAGTTTTCGCTTTGAATTATTTTCACGGTAAACAATCATGTATATACCCTAGGTTTGATTTTCTGGCCCATTTCAGGTCCCGTTGCTATATTCAAGTCATTTTTTGCACTTACCTTGCATTTAGTGCATATTATAATTAAATTCAAAACCATTCTACAACTACATCTGGGGTGTTAGTTAGCAAAGAAGGTGTACAAATCATTTGTGTGTCGCTTTTCGAGTTTTCATCCATTGTTTGAGAAACGGGGAGAAGTTTCAAACATTTCGGCCGCGAGATGCAGCCACCGGCGTAGGCCTAGTTGGTATTTTAATTACTGGGAATTCAGATGGAGTCCATACTTCATGAAAATCGGTGTGTGCCCGTGATGTGCTCTCACGACCCCGGGGAATTTTTTTGGTAAAGTTTGGCACAGGTTTTGATGATCGCTCCTTCCAAACCGGAGAATCTCATATGAAGGACCATGGTTTTCAAAAGGAGACGTGTCAATTCAAACTCCAGTGGTCGGTGACTTCATCGTTTGGCCTCATAAAAATTTCCATGGTACACATTCACCATTATACCACGGATTTGATTTTCTAATGCATTTCAGGAATTGTTTGCTATATTTAAGGCGTTTTTGAATTTAACATGCAATTTATGGATATAAATAAAATCACAACCGGAACTACATGTGTTGTCGAAAGGGGTGAGGATCGCCGTTCGATCAAGGAGAATCCAACGATGCAGACGTACGATCCGTGGGGTTTGGGTTCTGGCTAATCAGAACACATGACTCAGATCGCGCGCGTGGCAGAGCGGGGCATCAGCCACGGTTTAGTGGACATATGGCTTTCGTGAGTGAACCGTGTGCTATTTGAAAACATTTACATTATCTAACATCATATTTTTGTTTGAATGAAAACATGAGTTCATCATTTCGCCTCCAATTTTTTCCACGGTACGAAATCACGATTGTACCCTATGGTTCGATTTTCTGGTATATTTTACCAGGCGGCAGGCCTCGCTAGCAATCTAAAACTTTGAATATGCAAAAAAGAGATCTCATTTGTATGTGTATATATATAGTCGCAACTACACGTGCATGTTACCAAGATCATTTGTGTGTCACTTTGCGAGTTTTCATTCATTGTGCGAGAAACGGGGAAAAACTTCAAATAGTTCGACTGTAGGGTGCGGCCAGAGGCGTAGTTCTTGTTGGTATTTTAATTTCAGGAAATGCATATAGAGTCCGGAAAATAACAAAAATCAATGTGTCACTGCCGCGTGCTCTCACGATCGCATGGAAAAAATTTGGTAAAGTTTGGCACAAGTTTTGGTGCTCGCACCTTTCGTACCGGAGCATCTCACAAGAAGAATCATAGTTTCCAAAAGGAGATGCGACAGTTCAGACTACAAATCGTCAGTTACTACATCGTTCCGGCTCATTTCAGGTCATCTTCTATGTTTAAGTCATTCTTTGCATTTACCTTGCATTGCATTTTAGTGCATATAATTAATTAAAGTCAAAAACCATACTACAACTACATGTGGGTGTTTTAGTTAGGCTATATATATACTTAGGCTACTCATAGTGGAGAGTGTCATATACTAGTATCATGCATATATATATATATATATGATACTAGTGTATGATACAACCTTTAATTAATTATAGCATAGAGTATAATATATAGAATATAGTATCATAGATCATATTTATTGCCATGCATGACATAAATTAGCATCGCATTTAACATGATACAGTATCTACATATATGTTACTCTAACTATATATATATATAATTCTTTGCCACATCAGCATACTTGCTATTTTCGAGTGCATGATATCGTCGGCTATGATACCACCACTATGGCCAGCCTTATATAGTGGGAAGTATCATATACTATATATAGTATCATGCATATGATACTTGTGTATGATACTACGTACGTACCTTCATAGTGCATATATAGTATCATAGAGTAGTATATATCATAGATTATTGTATTTATGGCCATGCATGACACAAAGTAGTATAGCATTTATTATATATGTTACGGTATCTACCTATGTTACTGCTTCTTTGCCACATCATCATATTTGCTATTCCCGAGTGCATGATACCAGCTATGATACCCCCACTATGACCACCCTAAGGCTGGTCATAATATGGGAGTATCAAGCGGTATCACGCATGCCAACTAGACTTTTTGGATGATGTGGCACAAAGTTAAATGAGGAAAGAGAGGGTGTGGTATCATATCATGATACCGTTTCATATTAAATGTTGTACTACTTTGTGTCATGCATGGCAATTAATAAGGCAACCTGAGATACTAACTTATGATACTATGCATGCGCGCATGACGGAGGTATTACCGATCATATACTAGTATCATGCATATATACTCCCTCCTTTCTGGTTTATAGGCTTATCTTAAAATTTTAGTTTTTCCATTTTATAAGACTCAATTTGGTTGTTTCACATCACATGTTTAGATTCCAAGGTGCATTAATCATTGCATGCACGTATTAAGAGAAAATTGACCAATGCATGTACTTTATGCATGCATGTATTGCAATTAATACATTGGTAAACATAATTTTTTGAGGAAAACAAAAGCATTAATTGGGTGTTTTTGCAAACTACAAAAAGTATTCCACCACTCACCATCTACCTTGGTTGGTCAGATTTTTGAATTGAGCCCTATAAACCGGGAAGGAGGGAGTATGATACTAGCTAGTATATGATATACTAGCTACCTCACTAAGAGCATGGTTAATAATACAGCCAACGGTCGGCTATAAGAAGTTGCCATGTCATATCCAACCAACCTCTTAGCCGGCATGTACAATAATAAGTTTTAAATACGTACTAGTTTATCAATAGTTGGCCCACCTTACATCCTCAAAAAGTGTCTTGGGTCTCGTGTTGCAATTGGCTCTACTAACCAAGAGCCCGCTTCTCTTCTCTCTCCTCTTCTCTTTCCTCCAACTAATAAGCACATATATATTATTCTATTCCTTATAGTCTGCTTATGTCACTCTATTGTACTTGCTCTAATGCATATTATCATAGAGTAGTATCATGTAGTACTTTATTTATTGTCATGCATGACACATAGTAGCATATCATTTATTATGATACGGTTTCATGATATGCTACTTAACCCTCTCTTTCTTCATTTAATTCTATGACAGCTCATCAAAATTGCCTAGTTGGCATGCATGAAGCTAGCTATGATACCCCATTACTATCAGCCTAGCAAAGAAGGTGTATAGATCATTTGTGTGTTGCTTTGTGAGTTTTCATCCGTTTGTTCGAGAAGCGGAGAGAAGTTTCAAACATTTCGGCCGCGAGGTGTGCACACAGGCGTAGGCCTAGTTGGTATTTTAATTACAGGAAATTCAGATGGAGTTCATACATCATCAACATCGATGTGTGCCCGTATCTATAATTTTGATTGTTCCATGCTATTATATTATATGTTTTGGATGTTTAATGGGCTATAATATGCACTTTTATATTATTTTGGGACTAACCTATTAACCGAAGGCCCACGGCCAGCTGCTGTTTTTACCTATTTCAGTGTTTCGTAGAAAAGGAATATCAAACGGAATCCAAATGGAATGAAACTTTTGCGAGGATCTTTTTTGGAACAAACGCAATCCATGAGAATTGGAGTGGAGGTCAAGGAAGCAACGAGGCGACCACGAGGTAGGGCGGCGCGCCACCCACCCTCGTGGGACCCTCATAGCTCCACCGGCCTACTTCCTTTGCCTATATATACTCTTATACCCTGAAAACATCCAGGGGAGCCACGAAACCACTTTTCCACCGCCGCAACCTTCTGTACCCATGAGATCCCATCTGGGGACCTTTTCCGGTGATCTGCGGAGGGGGATTCGATCACGGAGGGCTTCTACATCAACACTATAGCCTCTCCGATGATGTGTGAGTAGTTTACCACAGACCTTCGGGTCCATAGTTATTAGCTAGATGGCTTCTTCTCTCTCTTTGGTTCTCAATACAAAGTTCTCCTCGATGTTCTTGAAGATCTATTCGATGTAATTCTTTTTGCGGTGTGTTTGCCGAGATCCGATGAATTGTGGGTTTATGAATTTGATTATCTATGAACAATATTTGATTCTTCTTTGAATTCTTATATGCATGATTTGATATCTTTGCAAGTCTCTTCGAATTATCAGTTTGGTTTGGCCTACTAGATTGATCTGTCTAGCAATGGGAGAAGTGCTTAGCTTTGGGTTCAATCTTGCGGTGTCCTTTCCCAGTGACAGTAGGGCAGCAAGGCATGTATTGTATTGTTGCCATCGAGGATAAAAAGATGAGGTTTATATCAAATTGCTTGAGTTTATCCCTCTACGTCATGTCATCTTGCCTAATGCATTACTTTGTTCTTATGAACTTAATACTCTAGATGCATGCTGGATAGCGATCGATGTGTGGAGTAATAGTAGTAGATGTAGAATCATTTCGGTCTACTTGACACGGACGTGATGCCTGATACGTCTCCAACGTACCTATAATTTTTGATTGCTCCATGCTATATTATCTACTGTTTTGGGAAATATTGGGCTTTATTATCCACTTTTATATTACTTTTGGGACTAACCTATTAACCGGAGGCCCAGCCTAAATTTGCTGTTTTATGCCTATTTCAGTGTTTCGAAGAAAAGGAATATCAGACGGAGTCGAAACGGAACGAAATCAACTGGAGAAGTTATTTTTGGAAGGAAACACACCTGATGGACTTGGACCCCACGTCAGGGGAGACACGAGGTGCTCACGAGGGTGGGGGCGCCCCCCCTAGGGCGCGCCCCCCTGTCTCGTGGGGCCCCCGTGGCTCCTCCGACGTCCTCCCTGCACCCATATATATCCACGTACCCTAAAACTTCCAGAACGCAAAAAATAGATCAGGAGTTCCGCCGCCAGAAGCCTCCGTAGCCACCAAAAGTCAATCGGGGCCCTGTTTCGGCACCCTGCCGGAGGGGGGAACCTTCACCAGTGGCCATCTTCATCATCCCGGCGCTCCCCATGACGAGGAGGGAGTAGTTCTCCCTCAGGGCTGAGGGTATGTACCAGTAGCTATGTGTTTGATCTCTCTCTCTCTCTCGTGTTCTTGAGATGTTACGATATTGATGTATCGCGAGCTTTGCCATTATAGTTGGATCTTATGTTTCTCCTCCCCCTCTTCTCTCTTGTAATGAATTGAGTTTCTCCTTTGAAGTAATCTTATCAGATTGAGTCTTTAAAGACTTGAGAACACTTGATGTATGTCTTGCCGTGGATATCTGTGGTGACAATGGGATACCACGTGCCACTTGATGTATGTTGAGGTGATCAACTTGCGGGTTTCGTGACATTGGGAACCTATGCATAGGGGTTGGCACACGTTCTCGTCGTGATTCTCCGGTAGAAACTTTGGGGCACACTATGAGGTTCTATGTGTTGATTGAATAGATGAATCTGAGATTGTGTGATGCATATCGTATAATCATACCCACGGATACTTGAGGTGACATTGGAGTATCTAGGTGACATTAGGGTTTTGGCTGATTTGTGTCTTAAGGTGTTATTCTAGCACGAACTCTAGGGCTGTTTGTGACACTTATAGGAATAGCCCAACGGATTGATTGGAAAGAATAACTTTGAGGTGGTTTCGTACCCTACCATAATC
Organism: Triticum aestivum; assembly: GCF_018294505.1. NCBI lineage: Eukaryota > Viridiplantae > Streptophyta > Magnoliopsida > Poales > Poaceae > Triticum > Triticum aestivum. Next base: position 509,975,352 of record NC_057794.1, read on the forward strand.
TCTTCGTTCGTTCTCCGCTATTAGTGACTTGGGAGTGACTCTTTGTTGCATTTTGAGGGAAAGTTATGTGATCCAATTATGTTAGTATTGTTGAGGGAACTTACACTAGTGAAAGTATAAACCGTAGGCTTTGTTTCAACACATTGCAATACCGTTTATGCTCACTTTTATCATTAGTTACCTTGCTGTTTTTATATTTTCAGATTACAAAAACTATTATCTACTATCCATATTGCACTTGTATCACCATCTCTTCGCCGAACTAGTACACCTATACAATTTACCATTGTATTGGGTGTGTTGGGGACACAAGAGACTCTTTGTTATTTGGTTGCAAGGTTGCTTGAGAGAGACCATCTTCATCCTACGCCTCCTACGGATTGATAAACCTTAGGTCATCCACTTGAGGGAAATTTGCTACTGTCCTACAAACATGTGCACTTGCAGGCCCAACAACGTCTGCAAGAAGAAAGTTGTGTACTAGACATCAAGCTCTTTTCTGGCGCCGTTGCCGGCAGGTGAGTGCTTGAAGGTATATCTTTAGATCTTGCAATCGAGTCTTTTAGTTTCTTGTTTTATCACTAGTTTATTTTATAAAAGAAAACTATAAAAAACGGAATTGAGTTTGTCTCATACGCTTCATCTTTTTAATATCTTTCGTAGGTATGATGGAAAGGATAATTGTGCTCAAGTGCTAGAAGAAGAAATCTATAAAATGTTTGGCACTAAATATTTGAATGATGAGCATGATTGCAATATTGTTGGTATGAATTCCTTGAATATCCATGATGCTAATGATATGCAAAGCCACAAGCTTGGGGAAGCTATGTTTGATGAAGATGATATTTTTTGTCCCCCAAGTTTTGATGAACAAATTTATTGTGATGAAAGCATGCCTCCTATTTATGATGATTATATTGATGAAAGTGGTTTCGGAGAGGTCGTGACTTTATTTTGTGATGAATCCACTATTCCGGAAGAGGTTCCAATTGATTATGAGAACAAAGTTGTTATCTATGATGATTATTGTGATGACTTGTATGCTATAAAGAATAATGATATCCATGAAACTTGTCATCATGATTTTAGTTTTCAATTGGATTATGCCTCACATGATAATTATTTTGTTGAGCTTGCTCCCACTACTATTCATGAGAAGAAATTTGCTTGTGTGGAGAGTAGTAAATTTTCTATGCTTGTAGATCATGAAAAGAATGCTTTAGATGCTGGTTATATTGTTGAATTCATTCATGATTCTACTGAAAATTATTATGAGGGAGGAACATATGCTTGTAGGAATTGCAATAATATCAAGTTTCCTCTCTATGTGCTTAAAGTTCTGAAGTTATGCTTGTTTTGCCCTCCTATGCTAGTTGATTATTGTTCCCACAAGTTGTTTGCTCACAAAATCCCTATGCATAGGAAGCATGTTAGACTTAAATGTGCTTGTCATATTCTTCATGATGCTCTCTTTATGTTTCAGTTCCTATCCTTTATGAGAGCATCATTGAAATCATCATGCCTAGCTAGGGGCGTTAAACGATAGCGCTTGTTGGGAGGCAACCCAATTTTATTTTTGTTCCTTACTTTTTGTTCATGTTTAGTAATAAATAATTCATCTAGCCTCTGTTTAGATGTGGTTTTATGCTTTTAATTAATGTTTGTGCCAAGTAGTACCTTTGGGAAGACTTTGGGAAAGTCTTGTTGATCATGTTGACAAAAACAGAAACTTTAGCGCTCACGAGAATTGCTGCCATATTTATTTGGAGAGTGATATTTAGTTAATTCTTTTTGAAGATGATTAATAGATAAATTCCTCAGGTCCAGCAATTTATTTGAGAATTTTATGAGTTCCATAAGTATACGTTTGATCCAGATTACTACAGACTGTTCTGTTTTTGACAGATTCTGTTTTTCATGTGTTGTTTACTTATTTTGATGAATCTATGGCTAGTAAAATAGTTTATAAACCATAGAGAAGTTGGAATACATTAGGTTTAACACCAAAATAAATAAAGAATGAGTTAATTACAGTACCTTGAAGTGATGATTTATTTTCTTATACTAACGGAGCTTACGAGTTTTCTACTTTAAGTTTTGTGTTGTGAAGTTTTCAAGTTTTGGGTAAGGATTCGATGGACTATGGAATAAGGAGTGGCAAGAGCCTAAGATTGGGGATGCCCAAGGCACCCCAAGGTAATATTCAAGGATAGCCAAGAGCCTAAGCTTGGGGATGCCCCGGAAGGCATCCCCTCCTTCGTCTTCGTTCATCGGTAACTTTACTTGGAGCAATATTTTTATTCGCCACATGATATGTGTTTTGCTTGGAGCGTCAATTTATTTTGTTAGGATATGCTTGCTGTTATTTTGAACAATGTTTTGCATCTTTTATTTCAATAAAAGTGGCATTGATAGCCTTTACTATGCCTATGTTACAAGTATACATGTTGCTGTTTGAAAACAGAAAGTTTACCGCTGTTGCAATAATTCCCTAGAAAAGTCAGAGTGTGATAAAATGTTGAAACCTTTTGCATATTAAGCTCTGATAAATTTACTACAGTGGGAATTTTATTTAATAATTGTTGGAGCTAGGGAAGTATGGATGTTGCAGAATTCTTTACAGACTATCCTGTTTAGGCAGATTGCTGTTATGTTTGCATTGTTTGCATATGTTTGCTTCTTTAATGATTATATTTGAGGATAGGACTATTAAATATGCAGAGGCATTTAGTATGCAATGTTTAATAATAATTTTGGTGATTTGATACAGTAGAGTATGATAAGGTTTTTTTGCAATGGTTTATACTAACTTATCTCATGAGTCCTTGTTGAGTTTTGTGTGGATGAAGCTTTTGACATTTAGGGAGACCGTGATATGAGAGGAATTAAGGAGACACAAAAGCTCAAGCTTGGGGATTACCAAGGCACCCCAAGATAATATTTCAAGAAGTCTCAAGCGTCTAAGCTTGGGGATGCCCCGGTTGGCATCCCACCTTTCTTCTTCAACAATTATCGGTTAGTTTCGGTTGATCCTAAGTTTTTTCTTCTTCACATGATGTTTGCCATTCTTAGAATGTCATTTTATTTAGTTTTGCTTGCTGTTTGAATAGAGTATCAAGGTATGGAATTATTAAATGTTAGAGAGTCTCCACATAGTTGAATAATTATTCAACTACTCATTGATCTTCACTTATATCTTTCGGAGTAGTTTGTCATTTGCTCTAGTGCTTCACTTATATCTTTTAGAGCATGGTGGTAGTTTTATTTTGAAGAAATAGATGAACTCTCATGCTTCACTTAGATTATTTTGAGAGTCTTAAATAGCATGGTAATTTGCTTAAAATCCTAATATGCTAGGTATTCAAGAATAATAAAATTCTCTTATGAGTGTGTTGAATACTATGAGAAGTTTCATACTTGATAATCATTTTGAGATATGGAGATGGTGATATTAGAGTCATGCTAGTTGAGTAGTTGTGAATTTGAGAAATACGTGTGTTGAAGTTTGTTATTCCCGTAGCATGCACGTATGGTGAACCATTATGTGATGAAGTCGGAGCATGATTTATTTATTGATTGTCTTGCTTATGAGTGGCGGTCGGGGACGAGTGATGGTCTTTTCCTACCAATCTATCCCCCTAGGAGCATGCGCGTAATACTTTGCTTTGATAACTTGTAGATTTTTGCAATAAGTATGTGAGTCCTTTATGACTAACGTTGAGTCCATGGATTATACGCACTCTCATCCTTCCACCTTTGCTAGCCTCTCTAGTACCGCGCAACTTTCGCCGGTACCATAAACCCACCATATACCTTCCTCAAAACAGCCACCATACCTACCTATTATGGCATTTCCACAGCCATTCCAAGATATATTGCCATGCAACTTTCCACCATTCCATTCATCATGACACATTCATCATTGTCATATTGCTTAGCATGATCATGTAGTTGACATAGTATTTGTGGCAAAGCCACCGTTCATAATTTCTTCATACTTGTCACTCTTTATTCATTGCATATCCCGGTACACCACCGGAGGCATTCATATAGAGTCATACTTTGTTCTAGTATCGAGTTGTATCATTGAGTTGTAAATAAATAGAAGTGTGATGATCATCATTCAATAGAGCATTGTCCCAATAAAAAATAAAAGAAATAAAAGAAAAGAGAAAGGCCAAATAAAAAAAGAAAGTCCAAATAAAAAAACAAGAAAATAAATAAAAAGGGGCAATGCTACTATCCTTTTACCACACTTGTGCTTCAAAGTAGCACCATGTTCTTCATATAGAGAGTCTCATATGTTGTCACTTTCATATACTAGTGGGAATCTTTCATTATAGAACTTGGCTTGTATATTCCAATGATGGGCTTCCTCAAAATGCCCTAGGTCTTCGTGAGCAAGCGAGTTGGATGCACACCCACTAGTTTCTTTTGTTGAGCTTTCATACATTTATAGCTCTAGTGCATCCATTGCATGGCAATCCCTACTCACTCACATTGATATCTATTGATGGGCATCTCCATAGCCCATTGATACGCCTAGTCAATGTGAGACTATCTTCTCCCTTTTTGTCTTCTCCACAACCACCATTCTATTCCACCTATAGTGTTATGTCCATGGCTCACGCTCATGTATTGCATGAAGATTGAAAAAGTTTGAGAACATCAAAAGTATGAAACAATTGCTTGGCTTGTCATCGGGGTTGTGCATGATTTAAGTACTTTGTGTGGTGAAGATGGAGCATAGCCATACTATATGATTTTGTAGGGATAACTTTATTTGGCCATGTTATTTTGAGAAGACATGATTGCTTAGTTAGTATGCTTGAAGTATTATTATTTTTTATGTCAATATTAAACTTTTGTCTTGAATCTTATGGATCTGAATATTCATGCCACAATTAAGAAGAATTACATTAAAATTATGCCAAGTAGCACTCCGCATCAGAAATTCTGTTTTTATCATTTACCTACTCGAGGACGAGCAGGAATTAAGCTTGGGGATGCTTGATACGTCTCCAACGTATCTATAATTTTTGATTGCTCCATGCTATATTATCTACTGTTTTGGGCAATATTGGGCTTTATTATCCACTTTTATATTACTTTTGGGACTAACCTATTAACCGGAGGCCCAGCCCAGATTTGCTGTTTTATGCCTATTTCAGTGTTTCGAAGAAAAGGAATATCAGACGGAGTCGAAATGGAACGAAATCAACTGGAGAAGTTATTTTTGGAAGGAAACACACCTGATGGACTTGGACCCCACGTCAGGCGAGACACAAGGTGCTCATGAGGGTGGGGGCGCCCCCCCTAGGGTGCGCCCCCCTGTCTCGTGGGGCCCCCGTGGCTCCTCCGACGTCCTCCCTGCACCCATATATATCCACGTACCCTAAAACTTCCAGAACGCAAAAAATAGATCGGGAGTTCCGCCGCCAGAAGCCTCCGTAGCCACCAAAAGTCAATCGGGACCCTGTTCCGGCACCCTGTCGGAGGGGGGAACCCTCACCGGTGGCTATCTTCATCATCCCGGCGCTCCCCATGATGAGGAGGGAGTAGTTCTCCCTCGGGGCTGAGGGTATGTACCGGTAGCTATGTGTTTGATCTCTCTCTCTCTCTCGTGTTCTTGAGATGTTACAATCTTGATGTATCGCGAGCTTTGCTATTATAGTTGGATCTTATGTTCCTCCTCCCCCCTCTTCTCTGTTGTAATGAATTGAGTTTCCCCTTTGAAGTAATCTTATCGGATTGAGTCTTTAAAGACTTGAGAACACTTGATGTATGTCTTGTCGTGGATATCTGTGGTGACAATGGGATACCACGTGCCACTTGATGTATGTTGAGGTGATCAACTTGCGGGTTTCGTGACATTAGGAACCTATGCATAGGGGTTGGCACACGTTTTCGTCGTGATTCTCCGGTAGAAACTTTGGGTCACTCTATGAGGTTCTATGTGTTGGTTGAATAGATGAATCTGAGATTGTGTGATGCATATCGTATAATCATACCCACGGATACTTGAGGTCACATTGGAGTATCTAGGTGACATTAGGGTTTTGGTTGATTTGTGTCTTAAGGTGTTATTCTAGTACAAACTCTAGGGCTGTTTGTGACACTTATAGGAATAGCCCAACGGATTGATTGGAAAGAATAACTTTGAGGTGGTTTCGTACCCTACCATAATCTCTTCGTTCGTTCTCCGCTATTAGTGACTTGGGAATGACTCTTTGTTGCATGTTGAGGGAAAGTTATGTGATCCAATTATGTTAGTATTGTTGAGGGAACTTACACTAGTGAAAGTATGAACCCTAGGCCTTGTTTCAACACATTGCAATACCGTTTACGCTCACTTTTATCATTAGTTACCTTGCTGTTTTTATATTTTCAGATTACAACAACTATTATCTACTATCCATATTGCACTTGTATCACCATCTCTTCGCCGAACTAGTGCACCTATACAATTTACCATTGTATTGGGTGTGTTGAGGACACAAGAGACTCTTTGTTATTTGGTTGCAGGGTTGCTTGAGAGAGACCATCTTCATCCTACGCCTCCTACCGATTGATAAACCTTAGGTCATCCACTTGAGGGAAATTTGCTACTGTCCTACAAACCTGTGCACTTGCAGGCCCAACAACGTCTACAAGAAGAAAGTTGTGTAGTAGACATCAATGCCTATGTTCATGATCATGCCTAGATATCATCATAACTATGTGCTTTTCTATCAATTGCTCGGCAGTAATTTGTTCACTCGTCGTAATATATGCTATCTTGAGAGAAGCCACTGGTGAAACCTATGCCCCCGGGTCTACTTTGCATTATATAAGTTTCCGATCTATAATTTTAGTTTACTGTTTATTTTGCAATCTTTATTTTCCAATCTATACAACAAAAATACCAAAAATATTTATCTTATTATCTTTATCAGATCTCACTTTTGCAAGTGGCCGTGAAGGGATTGACAACCCCTTTATCGAGTTGGTTGCAAGGTTCTTATTTGTTTGTGCAGGTACTAGGCGACTTGCGTGTAGTCTCCTACTGGATTGATACCTTGCTTCTCAAAAACTGAGGGAAATACTTACGCTACTTTGTTGCATCACCCTTTCCTCTTCAAGGGAAAACCAACGCATGCTCAAGAGGTAGCAAGAAGGATTTCTGGCGCCGTTGCCGGGGATATCTACACTCAAGCCAAGACATACCAAGTACCCATCACAAACTCTTATCCCTCGCATTACATTATTTGCCATTTGCCTCTCTTTTTCCTCTCCCCCACTTCACCCTTGCCGTTTTATTCACCTCTTTTCCATTCGCCCTTTTTCTGTTCGCCTTCTTTTGCTTGCCTCTTGTGTGATTGTGTGTTGGATTGATTGTTTGTCACGATGGCTCAAGTTAATACTAAATTATGTGACTTCTCTAATACCAACAACAATGATGTTATTAGCACCCCGATTGCTCCTCTTACCGATGCTGAATCTTGTGAAATTAATACTACTTTGCTGAATCTTGTCATGAAAGATCAATTTGCTGGCCTTCCTAGTGAAGATGCAGCTACCCATCTAAACAGCTTTGTTGATTTATGTGATATGCAAAAGAAGAAAGATGTGGATACTAATATTGTTAAATTGAAGCTATTTCCGTTTTCGCTTAAAGATCATGCTAAAACTTGGTTCTCTTCTTTGCCTAAAAATATGATTGATTCATGGAATAAGTGCAAAGATGCTTTTATCTCTAAGTATTTTCCTCCCGCTAAGATCATCTCTCTTAGAAACGATATTATGAATTTTAAGCAACTTGATCATGAACATGTTGCACAATCTTGGGAGAGGATGAAATTAATGATACGTAATTGCCCTACACATGGTTTGAATTTATGGATGATTATACAAAAAAATCATGCTGTATTGAATTTTGCTTCTAGAAATCTTTTAGAATCGGCGCGGGAGGCACTTTTATGGAAATCACTTTAGGAGAAGCTACTAAACTCCTAGATAATATTATGGTTAATCATTCTCAATGGCACACCGAAAGATCTACTAGTAAAAAAAGTCATGTGATAGAAGAGATTAATGTTTTGAGTGGAAAGATGGATGAACTTATGAAATTGTTTGCTAATAAGAGTGTTTCTTCTTATCCTAATGATATGCCTTTGTCCACTTTGATTGAGAATAATAATGAATCCTTGGATGTGAATTTTGTTGGTAGGAACAATTTTGGTAATAACGCGTATAGAGGAAACTTTATTTCTAGATGTTCCATAGTAATTCCTCTAATAATTATGGTAATTCCTACAACAACTTTTATGGAAATTTTAAGAAGATGCCCTCTGATTTTGAGACTAGTGTTAAAGAATTTATGAATTCACAAAAGAATTTCAATGCTTTGGTTAAAGAAAAATTGCTTAAGATTGATGAGTTGGATATGAACGTGGATAGAATTTCTCTTGATGTTGATTCTTTGAAACTTAGATCTATTCCACCTAAGCATGATATCAATGAGTCTCTCAAAGCCATGATAATTTCCATTGATGAGTGCAAATAAAGAACCGCTAGGATGCGTGCTAAGAAAGATTGCTTTGTGAAAGCGTGTTCTTCTAGTTTTCATGATAATAATGATGAATATCTAAAAGTGATTGATGTGTCTCCTATTAAATCTTTGTTTTCCAATATGAATCTTGATAAAGATGGAACTGGAGATGAGTCAAATTTAGTTAGAAGGCATCCCAATGATTTGGAGTTTTTAGATCTTGATGCAAAAATTAATAAAAGTGGGATTGAAGAGGTCAAAACTTTACATAGCAATGAATCCACTATTTTCGATTTCAAGAAATTTAATTATGATAATTGCTCTTTGATAGCTTGTATTTCCTTGTTGCAATCCGTGTTAAATTCTCCTCATGCTTATGATCAAAACAAAGCTTTTACCAAACATATCGTTGATGCTTTAATGCAATCCCATGAAGAAAAGCTTGAATTAGAAGTTTATGTCCCTAGAAAACTTTATGATGAGTGGGAACCTACTACTAAAATTAAGATTAAATATTATGAATGCTATGCTTTATGTGATTTGGGTGCTAGTGTTTCCACAATTCCAAAAACTTTGTGTGATGTGTTAGGTTTCCGTGAATTTGATGATTGTTCTTTAAATTTGCATCTTGCGGATTCCACCATTAAGAAACCTATGGGAAGGATTAATGATGTTCTTATTGTTGCAAATAGGAATTATGTGCCCGTAGATTTCATCGTTCTTGATATAAATTGCAATCCTACATGTCCTATTATTCTTGGTAGACATTTCCTTAGAACGATTGGTGCAATTATTGACATGAAACAAGGAAATATTAGATTCTAATTTCTGTTAAGAAAAGGCATGGAACAGTTTCCTAGAAAGAAAATTAAATTACCTTATGAATCTATTATGAGAGCCACATATGGATTGCATACCAAAGATGACAATACTTGGATCTATTCTTGCTTTTATGCCTAGCTAGGGGCGTTAAACGATAGCGCTTGTTGGGAGGCAACCCAATTTTATTTTTGTTCCTTGCTTTTTGTTCATGTTTAGTAATAAATAAATCATGTATCCTCTATTATGATTGTGTTTTTTATGTTTTAATTAGTCTTTGTGCCAAGTAAAGCCTTTAGGGTCTTCTTGGATGATTGTTATTTGATCTTGCTGTAAAAAACAGAAAGTATGCGCTCATGCGAATAATTTTCATTTTTTACCGGAGAGCGACCAAATACCAATTCGAACTGCAATAGATCAATATACAAATTATTTAAGACGTCCTAATTTATCAGGATTTTTTGGAGTTACAGAAGTACTCGAAACCTACGGAATACTACAGACTGTTCTGTTTTTGACAGATTCTGTTTTTCGTGTGTTGATTGCTTATTTTGATGAATCTATGGCTAGTATCGGGGGGTATGAACCATAGAGAAGTTGTAATACAGTAGGTTTAACACCAATATAAATAAAGAATGAGTTCATTACAGTACATTAAGGTGGTGGTTTGTTTTCTTGTACTAACGGAACTCATGAGATTTTTTGTTGAGTTTTGTGTTGTGAAGTTTTCAAGTTTTTGGGTAAAGATTTGATGGATTTTTGAATAAGGAGTGGAATGAGCCTAAGCTTGGGGATGCCCAAGGCACCCCAAGGTAAAATTCAAGGACAACCAAAAGCCTAAGCATGGGAATGCCTCGAAAGGCATCCCCTCTTTCGTCTTCGTCTATCGGTAACTTTACTTGAGGCTATATTTTTATTCACCACATGATATGTGTTTTGCTTGGAGAGTCTTGTATGATTTGAGTCTTTTCTTTTTAGTTTACCACAATCATCCTTTCTGTACACACCCTTTTGGAGAGACACACATGAATCGGAATTTATTAGAATACTCTATGTGCTTCACTTATATCTTTTGAGCTAGATAATTTTGCTCTAGTGCTTCACTTTTATCTTTTTAGAGCACGGTGGTGGTTTTATTTTATAGAAATTATTGATCTCTCATGCTTCACTTATATTATTTTGAGAGTCTTTTAGAACAGCATGGTAATCTGCTTTGGTTATGAAATTAGTCCTAATATGATAGGCATCCAAGATGGGTATAATAAAAACTTCCATATAGAGTGCATTGAATACTATGAGAAGTTTGATACTTGATGATTGTTTTGAGATATGAAGATGGTGATATTAGAGTCATACTAGTTCAGTAGTTGTGAATTTGAGAGATACTTGTGTTAAAGTTTGTGATTCCCGTAGCATGCACGTATGGTGAACCGTTATGTGATGAAGTCAGAGCATGATTTATTTATTGATTGTCTTCCTTATGGGTGGCGGTCGGGGATGAGCGATGGTCTTTTCCTACCAATCTATCCCCCTAGGAGCATGCGCGTAGTACTTTGTTTCGATAACTAATAGATTTTTGCAATAAGTATGTGAGTTCATTATGACTAATGTTGAGTCCATGGATTATACGCACTATCACCCTTCCACCATTGCTAGCCTCTCTAGTACCACGCAACTTTCGCCGGTACCATAAACCCACCATATACCTTCCTCAAAACAGCCACCATACCTACCTATTATGGCATTTTCATAGCCATCCTGAGATATATTGCCATGCAACTTTCCACCATTCCGTTTATTATGACACGCTTCATCATTGTCATGTTTCTTTGCATGATCATGTAGTTGACATCGTATTTGTGGCGAAGCCACCCTTCATAATTTCATACATGTCACTCTTGATTCATTGCACATCCCGGTACACCGTCGGAGGCATTCAAAAAGAGTCATATTTTGTTCTAAGTATCGAGTTGTAATTCTTGAGTTGTAAGTAAATAAAAGTGTGATTATTTTCATTATTACAACATTGTCCCATGTGAGGAAAGAATTATGGAGACTATGATTCCCCAACAAGTCGGGATGAGATTCCGGACGAAAAATATATAAAAAAAGAGGCCATAAAAAGAGAAAAAAGGCCCAAATAAAAAAATGAGAGAAAAAGATAGAAGGGCAATGCTACCATCCTTTTTCCACACTTGTGCTTCAAAGTAGCATCATGATCTTCATGATAGAGAGTCTCCTATTTTGTCACTTTCATTTACTAGTGGGAATTTTTCATTATAGAACTTGGCTTGTATATTCCAATGATGGGCTTCCTCAAAATGCTCAAGGTCTTCGTGAGCAAGCAAGTTGGATGCACACCCCTTAGTTTCTTTTGTTGAGCTTTCATACACTTATAGCTCTAGTGCATCCGTTGCATGGCAATCCCTACTCACTCACACTGATATCTATTGATGGGCATCTCCATAGCCCGTTGATACGCCTAGTTGATGTGAGACTATCTTCTCATTTTTGTCTTCTCCACAACCACCATTCTATTCCACCTATAGTGCTATGTCCATGGCTCACGCTCATGTATTGCGTGAACATTGAAAAAGTTTAAGAACATCAAAAGTATGAAACAATTTCTTGGCTTGTCATCGGGGTTGTGCATGATTTAAATATTTTGTGTGATGAAGATAGAGCATAGCCAGACTATATGAGTTTGTAGGGATAACTTTCTTTGGCCATGTTATTTTGAGAAGACATGATTACTTTGTTAGTATGCTTGGAGTATTATTATTATTATGTCAATATTAAACTTTTGTCTTGAATCTTTCAGATCTGAATATTCATGCCACAATAAAGAAAATTACATTGAAAATTATGCTAGGTAACATTCCACATCAAAAATTATGTTTTTATCATTTACCTACTCGAGGACGAGCAGAATTAAGCTTGGGGATGCTGATACGTCTCCAACATATCTATAATTTTTGATTGTTCCATGCTATTATATTATCTATTTTGTATGTTTAATGGGCTTTAATATGCACTTTTATATTACTAGCAAAAGAGCCCGTGCGTCGCAACGGGAGAGAAAACATAACACACGATCTTAACTCAACAACCATCACTCAAGACCACAATAGGTTCATCTCCTTTATTTTTGTGAGGCATCATATTTGTGTTGCCACTTATCGTCCTTCTCACCCTCGCCGGTGATGGCCTCGGTGTTCACACAAAACAACAACAAACGTGTGTTGAATATGGTTAATCCTAAGACGTCTCTCTCTCCCTCTCTCCTCCCTCTCCCTCTCTCTCTCTCTTTCTCTCACTATCCGATGAGAAATCTGTTGTTTTCCCCTACGACATTTTTCAGAGGTATGCATGTGTAGTTATCGATGTTTTCTTCTCCCTATATGGTTATAGTGGGGTGTTTATTTGCAATCTAGATCACCGCCGGCATGAAAAAATGGATCTTGCACTATAAATTATAAGTTTGCTTCCATAACAATATTTTAAAAATATTTAATAGGTAAAATTAACATAATATTTAGATTCCACACATTTTTCTAATAAAATTTCATATATAATATGTTAAAATCAAAGTTACGGTTTAAAAATATAGATAATTTAGAAAATCATTTGGTTTGAATCAAATATATTCTAAAATAATATTTAAAAATACTTAACAGGTAAAAATAATCTCATATTCATATTTTACATATTTTTCTAATCAAATTTCATATATACATGTTCAAATCCGAGTTACGGTTTAAAAGATATGGATGATTTTGAAAAGCATTTGTTTGACTTAAATATGATCCGCGGATGAATTACATAAAACATCAGGGGTTTTTCGAAAAATGTAAAATAACGGTTCGGGTATGACTTAAATCCGGACGGTGGGTTGATTTCAAGAAAAGATGGGGACTTTTGTGTAAAATACGAAAATAACGATTCGTTTTAACTTAAAATAGGACTGCGGGTTGAATTCTCTGAAACAGAGGGACTTTTCTGAAAAATGCCATGACGGACGAAAGAAAACCAATTTGCTTTATTATTAGGTAAAGATTTTTGGGACTAACCCATTAACCGGAGGCCCAGTGCCAGTTGTTGTTTTTGCCTATTTCAGTGTTTCGCAGGAAAGGAATATCAAACGGAATCCAAACGGAATGAAACTTTCGCGAGGATCTTTTTTGGAACAAACGCAATCCAAGAGACTTGGAGTGGAGGTCAAGGAAGCAACGAGGCGGCCACGAGGTAGGGTGGCGCGCCCCCCACCCTCGTGGGCCCCTCATAGCTCCACCGACCTACTTCCTTTGCCTATATATACTCTTATACCCTAAAAACATCCAGGGGAGCCACGAAACCACTTTTCCACCGCCGCAACCTTCTGTACCCATGAGATACCATCTGGGACCTTCTCCGGTGATCTGTCGGAGGGGGATTCGACCACGGAGGGCTTACATCAACATGATAGCCTCTCCGATGATGTGTGAGTAGTTTACCACAGACCTTCGGGTCCATAGTTATTAGCTAGATGGCTTCTTCTCTCTCTTTGGTTCTCAATACAAAGTTCTCCTTGATGTTCTTGGAGATCTATTCGATGTAATTATTTTTGCAGTGTGTTTGACGAGATCCGATGAATTGTGGGTTTATGAATTTGATTATCTATGAACAATATTTGATTCTTCTTTGAATTCTTATATGCATGATTTGATATCTTTGCAAGTCTCTTCGAATTATCAGTTTGGCACAAGTTTTGATGACCGCTCCTTCCAAACCAGAGCATCTCACATGAAGGATCATGGTTTCCAAAAGGAGACGTGTCAATTCAAACTCCTGTGGCCGGTGACTTCATCGTTTGGCCTCATAAAAATTTCCACGGTACGCAATCACCATTATACCACAGGTTTGATTTTCTGCCGCATTTCAGGTATCGTTAGCTATATTTAAGATATTTTTTGAGATTAACGTGCATTTTGTGCATAAAAATAAAATTACAACCGGAACTGCATGTGATGTCGAAAGGGATGAGGATCACTGTTCGATCTGGGAGCATCCAACGGTGCAGACGTACGATCCGTGGGGTTTGGGTTCTGGCCAATCAAAAAGCATGACTCAGATCGTGGGTGGGGTTTGGTCGGCACACGACTTTCATCAACGAACCGTGTGTTATTCACAACCCAGATTGCATATTTTTGTTCACACATACTGTAGTGAGATCAATTTAGTGTGCTACCTCTATGATATAATAATAACAATAACAACAACAACAACAACAACAACAACAACAACAATAACAACAACAACAACAACAACAACAACAACAACAACAAATAGTTCATATTCATTGCCTGAGCTGACAACATATCAAGGTCAACATATTAGCGGTCCTTACATCAATAGAAAACCGGGCATAACTTTACAAATTCAGTACATGTGATAGTTCTAAATTGAACGAATTAAGTTGCAGGGTAGGCATAAAGACTAGTATTACGGCTTAATTCCCATGTACATGGAGGAACTGGGATCATTACGTTAATGAAAGTGCAACTATCCCTGGGTGGTTTTGGTAATTATTAACAACATATAGCTCATTGAACTAATACTATTTCAAGATGATCATTTCAGAAAGTTCAATGATTGGCATGGCATGGATTAAGAATGTGGACCCCTCAAAATGCTAAGGACACATTTTGGCTCAAGCTCAAGACTCTACCTTTTTTCATTTTAGTGATCCAAGATCACATTGAGTCCATAGGAAAAGCCAATACTATTAAAAGGGGATGAGGTGTTGCTTAATGGCTTACTTGCTCAAAATGCTTAGTGATATGCTCCAAAAACCATCAACCACTTTCTCATATCCACATATCTCCCAAACCAAAAAGTCAAACTTGGCCCCACCGAAGTGTTCTATCCGGCGCCACCGAGTTCACTTGACATAGCCACTGCCAGAAACCCTAGTCATATCGGTCGTACCGATAGGGATCTCGATCTCACCGAGATGGGATTGCAAACTCTCTGTTTCCCTTCGTAACATTTTCGTCCAACCGAGATGAGCGATCGGTCCCATCGAGTTCCCAATGCAAACTCTCTATTTCCCTTTTGTAACGTTTCGGTCTCACCGAAATGAGTGATGCGGTCCCACCGAGTTTGTGTAATCGGTCTCACTGAGATTACGTTATGCCCTAACCCTAATCAAATCGGTCCCACTGAGTCGACATGTCGGTCCCATCGAAAAGCCTAACGTTCACATTTTGAACTGAATCGGTCCCGCCAAGTTTTCTGATTCAGTCCTACCGAGTTTGGTGAATTGTGTGTAACAATTAGATTTTGTGTGGAGGCTGTAAATACCCCTCCACCCACTCTTCACTCATGGAGAGAGCCATCAGAACATGCCTACACTTCCAACATTCATTTTCTGAGATAGAACCACCTACTCATGTGTTGATACCAAGATATTCCATTCCAACCATATGAATCTTGATCTCTAGCCATTCCCAAGTTGCTTTCCATTCAAATCATCTTTCCACCAAATCCAAATCAGTGAGAGAGAGTTGAGTGTTGGGGAGACTATCATTTGAACCACAAGAGCAAGGAGTTCATCATCAACACACCATTTATTACCTTTTGGAGAGTGGTGTCTCCTAGATTGGTTAGGTGTCACTTGGGAACATTCGTCAAGATTGTGGAGTTGAACCAAGTAGTTTGTACGGGCAAGGAGATTGCCTACTTCGTGAAGCTCTACCCTAGTGAGGCAAGTCCTTCGTGGGCGATGGCCATGGTGGGATAGACAAGGTTGCTTCTTCATGGACCCTTCGTGGGTGGACCCTCCGTGGACTCGCGCAACTGTTACCCTTCGTGGGTTGAAGTCTCCATCAATGTGGATGTACGATAGCACCACCTATCGGAACCACGCCAAAAATCTTCATGTCTACATTGCGTTTGCTCCCTCCAAACTCATCCATTTACCTTCATGTGCAATGTTTTACATTCTGCTGCTATACTCTTAGACTTGCATGTGTAGGTTGATTGCTTGACTTGTGCTAAGTTGTTAAAATCTGCCAAGACTTAAAATTGGGAAAAGGCTAGATTTTTATTTGGTCAAGTAGTCTAATCACCCCCCCCCCCTCTAGCCATACTTTCGGTCCTATAGTTAACCCCGAATGAACTTGGGTTTTCTGATGATTTTACGCTTCTCTGTTACACCGGTGCGTGATCCTTTGGCTGGCAACTCATCAAATTCATCGTACTCGTCCTCATCAGCAACATCGTCGACACCCAGTACCCTTCTCTTCCCATGCATCACTACATGGCAGTTCTTATGCAAGGGGTCTTCCACAAAGAAAATCTGGGTAGCATCACTGGCAAGAATGAATGGGTCCGCGTGATATGCCATCGTTGTCCTGTTAACACAGGTCTTCCTGTACTCATCAATACTTACATGACCAAGAGGGATCCATGCGCACCTGAATAATGCCACCTTAACTTTCACATAGTCAAGCTCCCAAATCTCTTTGATGGTTCCATAGTATACCCTTTTATCAGCTTCATTTACAGTCATGCATTCTATTCGAACAGAGCTGTTCTCATATGAGGTCTTTTGATCACGTTCCTCAGTGTAGAACGTGTATCCATTTATGTCAGATGCTTGGTACGTCTACACCATAGGTGATGGATTTTGTGCCAATCACGTAGCAATGTCATCGATGGATCCTTGTGCCAAACGATTCTTCGGCCATTCGACATAGTTCTTAGTGTGCTCCTTCATCTCCACATCTGATGAAGGCACAATTGGTAAGAAGCTTTGGCGTATCTCCGCCAAGTGTTCTTCGGCATAAGCGTTGAGAACTGGGCTGTTAAGCAGTACCGTCAAATGGGCTTTCTCTGCCAATTCTCTGGGTGCAGCCATTTGCGTGCCAGCAAGGACCGGCTTACCTTTCATCCTTCTCTCGTGGCGAGAGAGGGGCAAACCTATAGGTCTTTGTTTCATGTATTCAGTGCAAAACTCAACCACCTCCTCCGCGGTATAACCTTGTAGGATGCTTGCCTCTGGATGGTTTCAGTTCCGACAAAAGTGCTTCAGTATTCCCGTGAACCACTCGAAGGGATACATGTTGCGAAGAAACACAGGACCACAATACTTTATCTCATCGACAAGGTGCACAGTGAGATGGACCATGACATCAAAGAATGACGGTGGGAAAAACATCTCTAGGTTGGACAATATTCTTGCAATATCATCTTGCATATGATCCAACTCTTCAGGATCTATAACTTTCTGCCATAGTTGGTCGAAGAAATCACAGAGGTCAATGAGTGTGTTTCTTATATCTTTGTCCATAAGATTCCTGATGGCCACCGGGAGGATTTGTGTCAACATTGTGTGGCAATCATGTGAGTTTATGTGTCCCAATTTCATTTTACCTGAGCTCACATCCACAAGATTTCTGATGTTGCTTCTTTTGTACTGAAATTGTAACTCTTGCGAGATTTGATGAATTTGTCATCATCTTCTGCTACACTCTTGTGTTTTGATTGATTAGCAAGCATATCGAGCCGTGAACCGTCACCATCCTTTCTTTACCTTTAATCTTGAGCAGAGTACCAAGGATGCTTTCACATACATTCTTCTCTACGTGCATGACATCGATGCAGTGACGTACATGTAGAATCTCACAGTAAGGTAATTTCCAGAACACCGATTTCTTCTTAAACACTTGGCCCTTGGGTGTTTGTTTCACCGTCAAATAGTAGTTCTTGCCAAGCACAACATTAATTTTTTAGCCATGTTATGGACCACCTCCCCTTCATAGGGTCTTGGGCCCACATCTTCCTCTGTTGTACCATCAAATTCAGCTTTCATCTTTCGGTATGGGTGATTTTTCCGTAAGAACCTACGATGACGCAAATACATGGTTTTGTGCGAGTTGGGAAGTCTTCTACTAGCTGTCCTAACCATGCATGTGACACACCCTACATCTCCCTTTGTTTTCTGCCCCGATGTGTTGCCTAATGCCGGCATATCTTGAATGGTGTGCACCAGCATCGCATGTAGATCAAAAATCTCCTTTCTGTAAGCATCATAACATTTTACAGCAGGCACATCTATCCACACTATCAGCAGTTCTTCTACCAGTAGCTGAAAGTAAATGTCGATGTCATTTCCAGGTTGCTTCGGGCCTTGTATAATCATTGACATCATAATGTATTTTTTCTTCATACACAACCAAGGATCTAGGTTATATATGCACAGAAGCACCGGCCATGTGCTGTGATTGGTGCTCATATCGCCAAAAGGATTCATCCCGTTAGTACACTCCCTGAGCCTTATACTTCTAGGCTCCTTGGCAAAGTCTACAAACTTATTGTCGATTAATTCCCACTGAGCCCCATCTTTCGGGTGCCTCATAAACTTATCCGCAATTCTCTCATCATGATGCCACCGCAACCTCTTTGCCTCTCTAGGGTTTGCAAACAAACGCCTCAACCTTGGAATTAAAGGCAAGTACCAAACAACCTTGGACGAGATTCTTGTCTTGATCTCGTCATCCAATTTGTACTTGTCCTTTGTTCTCCTGCGCTTGTATCTTGCATGCTTGCATGTGGGACATGCACACAAATCTTTGTACTCACCACGGTACAATATACAATCATTCACACAAGCGTGTATCTTTTGTACTTCAAGTCCCAATGGGCAAACAATTTTATTCACTTCATTAATGCTTCTAGGGAGCACATTATCTTCTAGAAGAATTTCTTTGAAAAGACCTAACATCTCTGTGAAGCCCTTGTTTGATAGACCGTTTGCTGCTTTGAATCTGAGAAGCGCTAGGGTGGCACTCAACTTGGAATATATATTTTTGCAACCTGGATACAATTCTTTCTTGGAGTCCGCAACAATGGTTGGCAGATCCTTGTACCCAATCATATCCTTTTTTGGGCCCTCGAAATCTGCAAACATAGCAGCAAAATCTGGCATATCAAGATCATCGTCATCTGCGTCGACGTCTTGGTTTTCCGGTGGGTGTTTCGGCTTTCCGGTGTTCCATTGGTAGCTTGACGCCTCTGCCCTGATGTTAGATTTAACATCCATGTGACACTGGTCAGGGTTTGGCATCTCGCTGCCCTGGGTATCTTCATCCATGACCTTCTCTTCACCGTGTCTGGTCCAACGTGTATATCCATCCATGAATCCCCTAGAGACTAAGTGCAACTGGACATCTGAAACTTCATGTGAGTCTGTGTTGGCACAATCAGTACATGGACACGGGATGTAATCCGCATCACCAATTCTCCTCTTTATACTTTCAGCCAAATTCATGAACTCTGTCACACCACTGATAAAATCTATGGTTTTCCGATTCTTCATCCATCGAGATCGTTCCATCCGCACCACACGAATGGAAATTAAAAACAAAACAACAATATTAATACACGGATTAACTGCTTCCCAAAGATGCGTGCATAAATCACAAGGTTTTATTTTCATAATTACTGAGGGCGCTTCATGTTTTTATCCAGACATGCAATGACAAAAATTAATGGCTTGTCAATTTACACGCAGAGTACTAGTACAACACTACCCTTAGGAATTGAATACCTTAATTAAGCCACTCACTAAAAGAATACTTAATTAATTAGCCACGGGGCGACCTCCACCCAGCAAACAGAGAAGCGCGATGCGGCGGCACACCGAGACAGCAGGGTCGAGGAGCAAAGCTTAGTGCGGCTACCGCCTGAAGTTCGACCTCCACTATCCCTCCATTGACCGCGATGGATGTGCTCGAATCACGCCGCCGCCGACCTCGATGGTTGAGCTCCTCCTATCTCCCGCCGTAGACCGGGGATTGACCTCCTATGACGCCGCCACCGCCCACTGACCGAGGATTGACCTCTTCTCCGGTAGCCGCTGCCTAGGCCACCGCCGCCATCTCTCTATGCAGAGCGGCTGTTTTTTTATGGATATCCGCAGAGCGGCTGTTTACACAGTATCACTGTAACTCAATTATATGGACATGGTAGTACATCACATACGGTTATGTAACGGCAACCGTGTCTAACCTACGTTGTCTTCTCACACGGTTTGGTGTGGAAATCGTGTGTGATGTTGTAATACCTAACTAAAATGACATGTATAAACAGTGTGCCGTATACAACATATAGTGCCATAGGTAGTTCCCGGCTGTTAGCTTATCCCCACAGTTTCCCATTTCCCCCAAATCCCTACATAGCCTCCAAATTCCCTCGCGTGGCGCTGACATTGGGGGAATGCAGATGAGTGGTGCTGATGGTTTCGGTGCGGCTGCTCTTGCTCGTATCACCGCTACGACGACAGTCGCCGCCGAGCACTTGCCTAAGGTCATCAGAAGGCATGTGTACTGTGGATCCGAATCGTCCTGTCAGGTTCCAATCTATCCCGATCTTTTTTAACATGTCCAAAGTATAACTCCTTGCTGAATCCGTCCTGAATGACACCCCCACCCCCCAGGAAAGCAATATGCCACTGGATCCGAAGCATGACTCCAGACTCCCGCAACACGGGTTTGATTCCGAGTTTTGCGCCACCAAGAAGTACCAAAAGTTGAGTTGTGTGCACGGGCACACTCCCGCTCAACGTGTATGCACAAAAAGATTCGACATTGGCAGGCGGTTTCTCGGTTGCCCCTTAGAGGTTAGTGCTAAGTTCATCATTTTACTTCAGTTAATGCCACCGCTCATCCTGAATACTATTTAACATTGGCCGGGATATGAGGCATGTGCCTTTGTTAACTGGCTGGATGAAGAATGGCATGGCAGGGCTCAGAGTGTTCTTACCAAGCTCGCAAAAGATAACGTAAAGCTGAAGAAGAAACTGGCTGATCTGGAATGTACAATCAGTACGATGAAGCAAGAAAGAATCAATCACAAGCAACAGATGAAAGCAAGAGACAAGAAGGAACTAGCATGTGTAGTTCGGGTTGTCGCATTGGCCATGTTCTATGCGTTGTTTGCAATGGTGATTAGGTTTTTTTATAGTATTGCTAAAGCACATCTAGATGTGCTCTAAGTAATGCACATCTAGATCATATGCCATTGATGTTACGCGAAGATTCGTGCAGATATTTTCCTTTGTCTTTTTTCTTTTCCTTTGTAGTTTGATTATTACTGGCTTTATCAATAAGAAGAGCTCAATGTATTGCTTACCAAATGTCCTACTCTGTTCGTACCGATACCGGTGCATAATCCCAAAACTCGTTCCTTCTTTTTGTCCTAAAAAAATAAACTAGCCAATAGGAGTCATGCGCAACCCCAGAAATTTGGAGCGACTGGGTACAAATAATTGTGGTTGATTATATCAGCGGTTAGATAATACGTCAACCCCCGCTTCAATTGGCATTTCCTCTTCTCTGCATACCCCGCTTAAGTGTCCACCATCTTCATCGTCCCCGGCAGGCCGTGCTACACACTGGCACACACTCTGCAGCCATGTTGAGCGACAACAAGGACAATAGTTCGGCCAACAGTCTGGCGCCCGATGATAGGTCAACATTGGAATCATCCCGCTCGTCTTCCATGAGTCCGGCGTCGAGTCCAGACCTCGATTATATCCGGATCATGGAAGGGATGCCGCCTCCGGAGTTATTAGACGATAATCAGACAGACGAGGAGCCGTCGAAGGACGGAGAAGAGGACGACGATGATGAGGTGGAGGAATGGTCGAACAAGGAGGAGGAGGATGACAACAACGACGATGACGACGACGATGAAAAGCCAGCCGTCGGTGGCAAGAAGCGTCCTCGCCAAGACGATGTCGCGGGGCCATCGAACAACAACAACAACAAGAAGAAGGACTAAATTAAGCAGACTGTACATATCTTTGTTTCCGTTCGCTCATATTAATTTGTTACCTCTGTTTATCCTGTCAATCTCATCGCAGACGGTTGGTAACAAGTATTCGACAGAGATCTTCTACATTATTGCCCACGGGTTGGTTTGTTGAACTGTGTGCCCTGACGAGCACACAATTCACAAAAAAAGACAGTATGAGCTGTCTATAATGACCGCACACAATTCTGATTACCGGCCTGTTTGTCGGATATCACACACATCTTGTTACGTTGAATCGTTTGTGTTCGCCTCGATCATCACAAATAGTTCATCGGAGCGAACTATATGCCGTATATTTCACACACATTGATATGGCTGCCCGTTTTTGTCTAATCGCAAATAGTTCGTATGGATCAATCGTATGCTCAGCATCGCACACGCAGCTAAAATCTGAACTGTGTTTGATGTGCCCGCCATCGCAAACGGCTTGCACCTTTTTTGACGGTTATTTTACACCACCATTTGAGATTATTGCATCGCACACAGTTTCGTCTAAGGGTCTCTGATCGTAGTGTCGCTTTAGTAGCATCCTGCAGTAGTGCTACCCAAGGATACATGTCAGATTCAGATCTAATAGCAACGCGCGCAGGATTAACGTCAATCAACAGGCAGGTACACGTGGAGAGTTGTCCTTCCCTCGAAAGGACGAAAGGGTATGCTTCGTGTCTTTCTTATTGCGTGGCCTAGGATTTCCTATTCACCCCTTCCTTCGGGGCCTGTTGGATTTCTATGGGTTGCAGCATCACCACTTCACCCCAACTCGATTTTACATATCGCGGGGTACGTCGCCCTTTGCGAGATGCACCTTAGGTGCGAGGCACACTTCGGGCTATGGAGGAAGTATTTCTGCATAGCGCCCTGCTCTCCTGTCGAGAAGTTATACGAGGTTGGGACAGCCGAAGTCTGCCGGATCGATGGGACCGAATAGCCATCAGCCACACCGCGGGAGGATACTGATGTCTGGCCAACTGGGTGGTTTTAGATAGAAGACGTTGTTGGAAATATGCCCTAGAGGCAATAATAAAATGGTTATTATTGTATTTCCTTGTTCATGATAATTGTCTATTGTTCATGTTATAATTGTATTATCCGGAAACCGTAATACATGTGTGAATACATAGACCACAACATGTCCCTAGTAAGCCTCTAGTTGACTAGCTCGTTGATCAATAGATGGTCATGGTTTCCTGATCATGGACATTGGATGTCATTGATAATGGGATCACATCATTAGGAGAATGATGTGATGGACAAGACCCAATCCTAAGCCTAGCACAAGATCGTGTACTTCGTATGCTAAAGCTTTTCTAATGTCAAGTATCATTTCCTTAGACCATGAGATTGTGCAGCTCCCGGATATCGTAGGAATGCTTTGGGTGTACCAAACGTCACAATATAACTGGGTGGCTATAAAGGTGCACTGCAGGTATCTCCGAAAGTGTCTGTTGGGTTGGCACGAATCGAGACTGGGATTTGTCACTCCGTGTAAACGGAGAGGTATCTCTGGGCCCACTCGGTAGGACATCAACATAATGTGCACAATGTGACCAAGGAGTTGATCACGGGATGATGTGTTACGAAACGAGTAAAGAGACTTGCCAGTAACGAGATTGAACAAGGTATCGGGATACCGACGATCGAATCTCGGGCAAGTACTATACCGGTAGACAAAGGGAATTGTATACGGGAATGACTGAATCCTTGACATCGTGGTTCATCCAATGAGATCATCATGGAACATGTGGGAGCCAACATGGGTATCTAGATCCCGCTGTTGGTTATTGACCAGAGAGATGTCTCGGTCATGTCTGCATGATTCCCGAGCCCGTAGGGTCTACACACTTAAGGTTCGATGATGCTAGGGTTATAGGGAAAGTATGTACGTAGTTACCAAATGTTGTTCGGAGTCCCGGATGAGATCCCGGACGTCACGAGGAGTTCCGGAATGGTCCGGAGGTAAAGATTTATATATGGAAAGTTGTTGTTCGGGTTCCAGGAAAAGTTCGGTTTTTCGGTATTGTACCGGGAAGCTTCCAAAAGGTTCCGGAGGATTCCGGAGGGGTCCGGAAGTCCGGAAAATGTTCCACCACGTCCAATACAGCAGCATGGGCTGTAGGGGGCTCCCTAGCCTTAATGGGCCAGGGGTACCAGCCCCCCAAGGCCCATGCGCATGGGAGAGCGGAAACCCTAAGGGGGAGGGCCTCCACTTGACTTGGGAGGCACTCCTCCCCCCTTGGCCGCCGCCCCAACCCTAGATGGGATCTAGGGGGCCGGCCCCCTCTCTCCCCCCACCTATAAATAGTGGAGGGGTGGGAGGGCGGCCAGACCCTTGCACTTGGCGCAGCCCCCTCCCCTCCAATACCTTCTCCTCCTCGTGTCTTGCAGTGCTTGGCGAAGCCCTGCTGGCGTGCCATGCTCCTCCACCATCACCACGCCGTCGTGCTACTGCTGGACGGAGTCTTCCCCAACCTCTTCCTCTCTCCTTGCTGGATCAAGGCGCGGGAGACGTCACCGGGGTGTACGTGTGTTGAACGTGGAGTCGTCGTTGTTCGGCGCTTAGATCGGAATCGACCGCGATCTGAATCGCTGCGTGTACGGCTCCACCAACCGCGTTCTTGCAATGCTTCTGCATTGCGATCTTCAAGGGTACGAAGATGCACTCCTCTCTCTCGTTGCTAGTCTCTCCATAGATTGATCTTGGTGACACGTAGGAAATTTTTTGAATTTCTGCTACGATCCCCAACAGTGGCATCATGAGCTAGGTCTATGCGTAGATTCTATGCATGAGTAGAACACAAAGCAGTTGTGGGCGATGATTTGTTCAATTTGCTTACTGTTACTAGTCTTATCTTGATCCGGCGGCATTGTGGGATGAAGCGGCCCGGACCGACCTTACACGTACGCTTACGTGAGACTGGTTCCACCGACTGACATGCACTTGATGCATAAGGTGGCTGGCGGGTGTCTGTCTCTCCCACTTTAGTCAGATCGGATTCGATGAAAAGGGTCCTTATGAAGGGTAAATAGCAATTGTCATATCACCGTTGTGGTTTTGCGTATGTAAGAAACGTTCTTGCTAGAAACCCATAGCAGCCACGTAAAACATGCAACAACAATTAGAGGACGTCTAACTTGTTTTTGCAGGGTTTGCTTTGTGATGTGATATGGCCAAAAGGATGTGATGAATGATATATGTGATGTATGAGATTGATCATGTCCATGTAATAGGAATCACGACTTGCATGTCGATGAGTATGAAAACCGGCAGGAGCCATAGGAGTTGTCTTAATTTATTTATGACCTGCGTGTCAACATAAACGTCATGTAATTACTTTACTTTATTGCTAACCGTTAGCCATAGTAGTAGAAGTAATAGTTGATG
This sequence comes from Triticum aestivum, assembly GCF_018294505.1. Taxonomy (NCBI): domain Eukaryota; kingdom Viridiplantae; phylum Streptophyta; class Magnoliopsida; order Poales; family Poaceae; genus Triticum; species Triticum aestivum. The sequence goes on from NC_057794.1 coordinate 510,000,941, forward strand.
AGGCAACTTCATGAAGACACAATGATGGAGATCATGATGATGGAGATCATGGTGTCATACCGGTGATGAAGGTGATCATGCCGCGCCTCGAAGATGGAGATCAAAAGGCGCAAGATGATATTGGCCATATCATGTCACTTTATGATTTGCATGTGATGTTTGTCATGTTTTTACATCTTATTTGCTTAGAACAACGGTAGCATAAATAAGATGATCCCTCGTTAAAATATCAAGAATTGTGTTCCCCCTAACTGTGCACCGTTGCTAAGGTCCGTTGTTCCGAAGCACCACGTGATGATCAGGTGTGATAGGTTCTAACGTTCGCATACAACGGGCGTAAGCCAGATTTACACAGGAAATACACTTAGGTTAACTTGACGAGCCTAGCATGTAAAGACATGGCCTCGGAACACGGAAGACCAAAAGGTCGAACATGAGTCGTATAGTGGATACGATCAACATGAAGATGTTCACCGATGATGACTAGTCCGTCTCACGTGATGATCGGACACGGCCTAGTTGACTCGGATCATGTATCACTTAGATGACTAGAGGGATGTCTATCTAAGTGGGAGTTCATTAAATAACCAGATGAACTTAATTATCATGAACATAGTCAAAAGGTCTTTGCAGATTATGTCGTGGCTCACGCTTTGGTTCTACTATTTTAGATATGTTCCTAGAGAAAATTTAGTTGAGAGTTGACAGTAGCAATTATGCGGACTGGGTCCGTGAACTGAGGATTGTCCTCATTGCTGCATAGAAGGGCTATGTCCTTAATGCACCGCTCAGTGCGTTGAACCTCGAGCATCGTCTGTAGATGTTGGGAAACATCTGACATACACATTTTGATGACTACGTGATAGTTCACTGCGTAATACTAACGGTTTAGAATTGTGGCACCAAAGACATTTTTGAAACATCGCAGAACATATGAGATGTTCCAAAGACTGAAATTGGGATTTCAGACTAGTGCCCACGTCAAGAGGTATGAGACCTCTAACAAGTTTCTTAAGCCTGCAAACTAAGGGAGAAAAGCTCAATCGTTGAGCATGTGCTCAGATTGTCTGAGTACTACAATCGCTTGAATTGAGTGGGAGCTAATCTTCCAGATGAGATAGTGATAGTTCTCCATAGTCACTGCCACCAAGCTATTAGAGCTTAGTGATGAACTATAACATATAAGGGATAGACATGATGATCCTTGAGCAATTCGCGATGTTTGACACCGTGAAAGTAGAAATCAAGTAGGAGCATCAATTGTTGATGGTTAGTAAAACCACTAGTTTCAAGAAGGGCAAGGGAAAGAAGGGATACTTCATGAGACGGCAAATCAGTTGCTGCTCTGGTGAAGAAACCCAAGGTTGAACCAAACCCGAGACTAAGTGCTTCTATAATGAGGGGAAAGGTCACTGAAGCAGAACTACCCTAGATACTTGGTAGATGAGAAGGCTGGCAAGGTCGACAGAAGTATTTTGAATATACATTATATTATTGTGTACTTTACTAGTACTCCTAGTAGCACCAGGGTAATAAATACTGGTTCGGTTGCTAAGTGTTAGTAACTCGAAATAAAAGGCTGCGGAGACTAGCTAAAGGTGAGATGACGATATGTTGGAAGTGTTTCCAAGGTTGATGTGATCAAACATCACACGCTCCCTCTACCATCGAGATTGGTGTTAAACCTAAATAATTGTTATTTGGTGTTTGCGTTGAGCATAGACATGATTGGATTATGTTTATCGCCATACGGTTATTCATTTAAGGAGAACAATGGTTACTCTATTTACTTGAATAATACCTTCAATGGTCTTGCACCTAAAATAAATGGTTTATTGAATCTCGATCATAGTGATACACATGTTCATGCCAAAAGATATAAGATAGTAATGATAGTACCACATACTTGTGGCACTGCCATTTGAGTCATGTTGGTGTAAAATGCATGAAGAAGCTCCACGTTGATGGATCTTTGGACTCACTCGTTTTTGAAAAGATTGAGACATGCAAACCATGTCTATTGGTAGATATGCATGAAGAAACTCCATACAGATGGATCGTTTCGACTCACTTGATTTTGAATCACTTGAGACATGCAAATCATACCACATGGGCAAGATGACTGAAATGCCTCGTTTTCAATAAGATGGAACAAGAAAGCAACTTGTTGGAAGTAATACATTTTGATGTGTGCAGTCCAATGAGTGCTGAGGCACGCAGTGGATATCGTTATGTTCTTACTTCACAGATGATTTGAGTAGATGCTGGGTATATTTAATTGATGAAACACAAGTCTGAATTATTGAAAGGTTCAAGTAATTTCAGAGTGAAGTTGAAGATCGTCGTGACAAGATGATAAAATGTCTATGATATGATCATAGAGATGAATATCTGAGTTACGAGTTTGGCACACAATTAAGACATTGTGGAAATTGTTTCACAACTAATACCATCTGGAACACCATAGTGTGATGGTGTGTCCGAACATCATAACTGCACCCTATTGGGTATGGTGCATACCATGATGTCTCTTATCAAATTACCACTATCGTTTATGGGTTAGGCATTAGAGACAACCGCATTCACTTTAAATAAGGCACCACACAATTCCGTTGAGATGACACCGTATGAACTATGGTTTAGAGAAACCTAAGCTGTCGTTTCTTAAAAGTTTGGGGATGTGACGCTTATGTGAAAAGTTTCAGGCTGATAAGCTCGAACCCAAAGCGGATAAATGCATCTTCATAGAATACTCAAAAATAGTTGGGTATACCTCCTATTTCAGATCCAGAAGCAAAAGTGATTGTTTCTAGAAACATGTCCTTTCTCGAGGAAAAGTTTCTCTCGAAAGAATTGAGTGGGAGCATGGTGGAGACTTGATGAGGTTATTGAACCGTCACTTCAACTAGTGTGTAGCAGGGCACAGGAAGTTGTTCCTGTGGCACCTACACCAATTGAAGTGGAAGCTTATGATAATGATCATGAAACTTCGGATCAAGTCACTACCAAACCTCATAGGTCGACAAGGATGTGTACTACTTCAGAGTGGTACGTAGTCCTGTCTTGGAAGTCATGTTGCTAGACAACAATGAACCTACGAGCTATGGAGAAGCGATGGTGGGCCCAGATTCCGACGAATGGCTCAAGGCCATAAAATCCGAGAGAGGATCCATGTATAAAAACAACGTATAGACTTTGAAAGAACTACTTGATGGTCGTAAGGCTATTGGGTGCAGATGGATTTTAAAAAGAAGACGGACAATGATGATAAGTGTCACCATTAAGAAAGCTCGACTTTTCATTAAGATGTTTTCTGACAAGTTCAAGGAGTTTACTACGATGAGACTTTCTCACTCGTAGCGATGCTAAGAGTCTGTTGGAATTATGTTAGCAGTTACTGCATTATTTATGAAATCTTGCAGATAGGATGTCAAAACATTGTTTCCTCGATGTTTTTCTTGAGGAAAGGTTGTATGTGATACAACCAGAAGGTTTTGTCGATCCTGAAAGATGCTGACAAGTATGCAAAGCTCCAGCAATCCTTCTAAGGACTGGAGTAAGCATCTCGGAGTTGGAATGTACGCTTTTATGAGATGATCAGAGATTTTGGGTTTATACAAAGTTTATGAGAAACTTGTATTTCCAAAGAAGTGAGTGGGAGCACTATAGAATTTTTGATGAGTATATGTTGTTAACATATTGTTGATCAGAAATGATGTAGAATTTCTGGAAAGCATGCAGGGTTATTTGAAAAGTGTTTTCAATGAAAATCTGGATTAAGCTACTTGAACATTGAGCCTCAAGATCTATAAGGATAGATCAAAAAACGCTTAATAGTACTTTCGAATGAATACATACCGTGACAAGATTTTGAAGGAGTTCAAAATAGATCAGCAAAGAAGGAGTTCTTAGCTGTGTTACAAGGTGTGAATATTGAGTAAGACTCAAGACCTGACCACAGCAGAAGAGAGAGAAAGGACGAAGGTCGTCCCCTATGCTTTAGACATAGGCTCTACAGTATGCTATGCTGTGTACCGCACCTGAAGTGTGCCATGCCATGAGTCAGTCAAGGGGTACAAGAGTGATCTAGGAATGGATCACATGACAGCGGTCGAACTTATCCTTAGTAACTAGTGGACTAAGGAATTTTCTCGTTTATGGAGGTGGTAAAAGAGTTCGTTGTAAAGGGTTACGTCGATGCAAACTTTGACACTATTCTGGATGACTCTGAGGAGTAAACCGGATTCGTATAGTAGAGCAGTTATTTGGAATAACTCCAAGTAGCGCGTGGTAGATGCATCTACAAGACGACATAGAGATTTGTAAAGCACACATGGATCTGAAAGGTTCAGACCCATTGACTGATAAACCTCTCTCACAAGCAAAATATGAACATACCCCATGGGTGTTGGATTCATTACAATCACATAGTGATGTGAACTAGATTATTGACTCTAGTGCAAGTGGGAGACTGTTGGAAATATGCCCTAGAGGCAATAATAAAATGGTTATTATTGTATTTCCTTGTTCATGATAATTGTCTATTGTTCATGCTATAATTGTATTATCCGGAAACCGTAATACATGTTTGAATACAAAGACCACAACATGTCCCTAGTAAGCCTCTAGTTGACTAGCTCGTTGATCAATAGATGGTCATGGTTTCCTGATCATGGACATTGGATGTCATTGATAACGGGATCACATCATTAGGAGAATGATGTGATGGACAAGACCCAATCCTAAGCCTAGCACAAGATTGTGTAGTTCGTATGCTAAAGCTTTTCTAATGTCAAGTATCATTTCCTTAGACCATGAGATTGTGCAGCTCCCGGATACTGTAGGAATGCTTTGGGTGTACCAAACGTCACAACGTAACTGGGTGGCTATAAAGGTGCACTACGGGTATCTCCGAAAGTGTCTGTTGGGTTGGCACGAATCGAGACTGGGATTTGTCACTCCGTGTAAATGGAGAGGTATCTCTAGGCCCACTCGGTAGGACATCATCATAATGTGCACAATGTGACCAAGGAGTTGATCACGGGATGATGTGTTACGGAACGAGTAAAGAGACTTGCCGGTAACGAGATTGAACAAGGTATCGGGATACCGACGATCGAATCTCGGGCAAGTACTATACCGGTAGACAAAGGGAATTGTATACGGGATTGACTGAATCCTTGACATCATGGTTCATCCGATGAGATCATCGTGGAACATGTGGGAGCCAACATGGGTATCCAGATCCCGCTGTTGGTTATTGACCAGAGAGATGTCTCGGTCATGTCTGCATGATTCCCGAGCCCGTAGGGTCTACACACTTAAGGTTCGATGATGCTAGGGTTATAGGGAAAGTATGTACGCAGTTATCGAATGTTGTTCGGAGTCCCGGATGAGATCCCGGATGTCACAAGGAGTTCCGGAATGGTCCGGAGGTAAAGATTTATATATGGAAAGTTGTTGTTCGGGTTCCAGGAAAAGTTCGGTTTTTCCGATATTGTACCGGGAAGCTTCCGAAAGGTTCCGGAGGATTCCGGAGGGGTCTGGACGTTCGGAAAATGTTCCACCACGTCCAATACAGCAGCATGGGCTGTAGGGGGCTCCCTAGCCTTAATGGGCCAGGGGTACCAGCCCCCCAAGGCCCATGCGCATGGGAGAGGGGAAACCCTAAGGGGGAGGGCCTCCACTTGACTTGGGAGGCACTCCTCCCCCTTGGCCGCCGTCCCAACCCTAGATGAGATCTAGGGGGGCCGGCCCCCTCTCTCCCCCACCTATAAATAGTGGAGGGGTGGGAGGGCGGCCAGACCCTTGCACTTGGCGCAGCCCCCTCCCCTCCAATACCTTCTCCTCCTCGTGTCTTGCAGTGCTTGGCGAAGCCCTGCTGGCGTGCCATGCTCCTCCACCATCACCACGCCATCGTGCTGCTGCTGGACGGAGTCTTCCCCAACCTCTCCCTCTCTCCTTGCTGGATCAAGGCGTGGGAGACGTCACCGGGCTGTACCTTTGTTGAACGCGGAGGCGCTGTTGTTCGGCGCTTAGATCGGAATCGATCGCGATCTGAATCGCTGCGTGTATGACTCCACCAACCGCATTCTTGCAACGCTTCCGCATTGCGATCTTCAAGGGTATGAAGATGCACTCCTCTCTCTCGTTGCTAGTCTCTCCATAGATTGATCTTGGTGACACATAGGAAAATTTTTGAATTTCTGCTACGATCCCCAATAGACGTCCCCCTCCTCGAGCCAGTTCGGCCCGGACTCCCCTCATTCTCGTCGGAACCCCTGAAGAGGCATTATAGTTGAAGGCCGCAGGGCTCCGCCCAAGAGGAAGGTGCCGAGATAACCAAAGTTGGCGGCTCAGGTGAAGCAATTAGGGAGGATCGGCCTTACTATAATAGATGTAATGGCCACGACAATAAACCAAAGAGTCCAACCACTTCGGCAGCACCCTCATCTGTTGTGCGGCTACAACAGGACCGAAGAGTCTTCACGAACAATTCAGCATAGCTTCTTTGACCAACGGGACTGATATCTATCAGGGGGCGGCGACGGACTTCACCCGGCGACAATTCCGAGATGGGTTGTCCTACTACAATCCCACTGACATGGTAAGTTTTCCCTGATTTTCTTGTCCATCCGAGTTGTTCAATAATCAATTTATTTGATCAGTCGTTTACTGGTTTTCAACGGAGATGGAGACGTAGGGTCGAGGTTATAAGCACCCCGACACCCGAGACGGAGACACACCACCGAGCGAAGGACCCCCTCTTTAATGAGAATGAGGATTTAGCCCTCATCTACGAAGGGAGGAAGTTTTATCTAGAGAGCCTTGTCGGCTCAAGGGTGGTCCTTGCCCCCGATGTACCAGGGACGAGGCCAGCTTCATTGGTAACACCCCTTCCTCTAAACAAAAGCGAGCTCCTCGCCCCCAATCCCATGGTCGCCTGACTTCTCCTCCAAAGGGACGTCGTTCAAAACATCCACATAGAGAGACGACCCCTCGAGGGAGCCCCTTGCAGGCGGCGCAAGAAGCTTGGGCACAGGCGGAAGTCATGGGGGCAGGCGAAAGTGCTCCCTCAATTCCCATGTAATCTCCCCATTATAGTGTTCCACAGGAATGACATCCCGGATTTTAACTACTTAACTATTTACAGGCATTTCACTCCTTCCTCAACGCCGACGGGCGCAAGGGCCAGAGTGACAGCGGCTCCAAGTGGAGATATGGTGGCGCGACATATTTCGGGAACTACCCCCGGAGTTCCTCAGTCCGAAGACTCAGAGGCCTTCTCGGCCACTAATTCCGAGGTTGAAAGTGCTCCAAACCATCGTCGGCGAAAGACTTCTCTCAGGAGCCCAGCCTTTACCGACCAAGAGTTTAATGCCCTGAGCTCGATGGGCGCGCTGAAGGAAATATGCCCTAGAGGCAATAATAAAGTTATTATTTATTTCCTTATATCATGATAAATGTTTATTATTCATGCTAGAATTGTATTAACCGGAAACATAATACATGTGTGAATACATAGACAAACAGAGTGTCACTAGTATGCCTCTACTTGACTAGCTCGTTGATCAAAGATGGTTATGTTTCCTAACCATAGACATGAGTTGTCATTTGATTAACGGGATCACATCATTAGGAGAATTATGTGATTGACTTGACCCATTCCGTTAGCTTAGCACTTGATCATTTAGTTTGTTGCTATTGCTTTCTTCATGACTTATACATGTTCCAATGACTATGAGATTATGCAACTCCCGTTTACCGAAGGAACACTTTGTGTGCTACCAAATGTCACAACGTAATTGGATGATTATAAAGGTGCTCTACAGGTGTCTCCGAAGGTACTTGTTGGGTTGGCGTATTTCGAGATTAGGATTTGTCACTCCGATTGTCGGAGAGGTATCTCTGGGCCCACTCGGTAATGCACATCACTTAAAGCCTTGCAAGCATTGCAACTAATGAGTTAGTTGCGGAATTATGTATTTCGGAACGATTAAAGAGATTTGCCGGTAACAAGATTGAACTAGGTATTGAGATACCGACGATCGAATCTCGGGCAAGTAACATACCGATGACAAAGGGAACAACGTATGTTGTTATGTGGTTTGACCGATAAAGATCTTCGTAGAATATGTAGGAGCCAATATGAGCATCCAGGTTCCGCTATTGGTTATTGACCGGAGACGTGTCTCGGTCATGTCTACATAGTTCTCGAACCCGTAGGGTCCGCACGCTTAAAGTTCGATGACGGTTATATTATGAGTTTATGTGTTTTGATGTACTGAAGGAGTTTGGAGCCCCGGATGAGATCGGGGACATGACGAGGAGTCTCGAAATGGTCGAGACGTAAAAATCGATATATTGGACGACTATATTCGGACATCGGAAAGGTTCCGAGTGATTCGGGTATTTTCGGGAGTACCGGGGAGTTACGGGAATTCGTATTGGGCCTTAATGGGCTATACGGGAAAGGAGAGAAAGGCCTCAAAGGGTGTCCACACCCCTCCCCATGGGCTGGTCCGAATTGGACTAGGGAGGGGGGCGCCCCCTTCCTTCCTTCCTTCTCCTTTTCCCTTCCCTTTCCTTCCCTCCTACTCCTACTATTTGGAAGGGCTCCTAGTTCTACTAGGAAAGGGGGAATCCTACTCCTGGTGGGAGTAGGACTCCCCTAGGGCACGCCATAGAGAGGGCCGGCCCCTCCCCTCCTCCACTCCTTTATATACGTGGCCATGGGGCACCCCATAGACACAACAATTGATCCCTTGGATCTCTTAGCCGTGTGCGGTGCCCCCCTCCACCATAATCCACCTCGATCATATCGTAGTGGTGCTTAGGCGAAGTCCTGCGTCGGTAGAACATCATCTTCGTCACCACACCGTCGTGCTGACGGAACTCTCCCTCAAAGCTCGGCTGGATCGGAGTTTGAGGGACATCATCGAGTTGAACGTGTGCAGAACTCGGAGGGGCCGTGCGTTCGGTACTTGATCAGTCGGATCGTGAAGACGTACGACTACATCAACCACGTTGTGTTAACGCTTCCGCTTTCGGTCTAAGAGGGTACGTGGACAACACTCTCTCCTCTCGTTGCTATGCATCACCATGATCTTGCATGTGCGTAGGAATTTTTGAAATTACTACGTTCCCTAACAGTGGCATCCGAGCCAAGTTTTATGCGTTGATGTAATATGCACGAGTAGAACACAAGTGAGTTGTGGGCGATATAAGTCATACTGCTTACCAGCATGTCACGCTTTGGTTCGGCAGTATTGTCGGATGAAGCGGCCCGGACCGACATTACGCGTACGCTTACACGAGACTGGTTTTACCGTCGTGCTATGCACACAGGTGACTAGCGGGTGTCAATTTCTCCAACTTTAGTTGAACCGAGTGTGGCTACGCCCGGTCCTTGAGAAGGTTAAAACATCACTAACTTGACAAACTATCGTTGTGGTTTTAATGCATAGGTAAGAACGGTTCTTGCTCAGCCCGTAGCAGCCACGTAAAACTTGCAACAACAAAATAGAGGACGTCTAACTTGTTTTTGCAGGACATGTTGTGATGTGATATGGTCAAGACATGATGAGATATAAGTTGTTGTATAAGATGATCATGTTTTGTTGAAGTTATCGGCAACTGGCAGAAGCCTTATGGTTGCCTCTTGATTGCATAAGATGCAAGCGCCAAATAATTGCTTTACTTTATCGCTACGCGATAGCAATAGTTGCAAGAGCAATAGTTGGCGAGACGACCATGTGACGACACATTGATATAGATCAAGATGATGGAGATCATGGTGTCATGCCGGTGACGATGGAAATCATGACGATGTTTTGGAGATGGAGATCAAAGGCACAAGATGATGATGGCCATATCATGTCACATATTTTGATTGCATGTGATGTTTATCTTTTATGCATCTTATCTTGCTTTGATTGACGGTAGCATTATAAGATGATCTCTCACTAAATTTCAAGATAAAAGTGTTCTCCCTGAGTATGCACCGTTGCCAAAGTTCGTCGTGCCCAGACACCACGTGATGATCGGGTGTGATAAGCTCTACGTCCATCTACAATTGGTGCAAGCCAGTTTTGCACAAGCAGAATACTCAGGTTAAACTTGACGAGCCTAGCATATGCAGATATGGCCTCGGAACACTGAGACCGAAATGTCGAGCGTGAATCATATAGTAGATATGATCAACATAAGTGATGTTCACCATTGAAAGCTACTCCATTTCACGTGATGATCGGTTATGGTTTAGTTGATTTGGATCACGTGATCACTTAGAGGATTAGAGGGATGCCTATCTAAGTGGGAGTTCTTAAGTAATATGATTAATTGAACTTAAATTTATCATGAACTTAGTCCTGGTAGTATTAGCATATCTATGTTGTAGATCAATAGCTCGCGTTTAGCTCCCCTGTTTTATTTTTGATATGTTCCTAGAGAAAACTAAGTTGAAAGATGTTAGTAGCAATGATGCGGATTGGATCCGTGATCTGAGGTTTATCCTCATTGCTGCACATAAGAATTATGTCCTTGATGCACCGCTAGGTGACAGACCTATTGCAGGAGCAGATGCAGACGTCATGAATGTTTGGCTAGCTCAATATGATGACTGCTTGATAGTTTAGTGCACCATGCTTAACATCTTAGAATCGGGACTTCAAAGACGTTTTGAACATCATGGATCATATGGATGTTCCAGGAGTTGAAGTTAATATTTCAAGCAAATACCCGAGTTGAGAGATATGAAGTCTCCAACAAGTTCTATAGCTAAAAGATGGAGGAGAATAGCTCAAGCAGTGAGCATGTGTTCAGATTGTCTGGGTACTACAATCGCTTGAATCAAGTGGGAGTTAATCTTCCATATAAAATAGTGATTGACAAAATTCTCTAGTCACCATCACCAAGTTAGTAGAACTTCGTGATGAACTATAGTATGCAAGGGATGACGAAAATGATTCCTGAGCTTTTCATGATGATGAAATCGATGAAGGTAGAAATCAAGAAAGAGCATCAAGTGTTGATGATTAACAAGACCACTAGTTTCAAAAAAAAGGCAAAGGTAAAGAAAGGAAACTTCAAGAAGAACGGCAAGCAAGTTGCTGCTCAAGTGAAGAAGCCCAAGCCTGGACCTAAGCCTGAGACTTAAGTGCTTCTACTGCAAAGGGACTGGTCACTAAAAGCGGAACTGCCCAAGTATTTAGCGGATAAGAAGGATGGCAAAGTGAACAATGCTATATTTGATATACATGTAATTGATGTGTACTTTACTAGTGTTTATAGCAACCCCTCGGTATTTGATACTGGTTCAGTTGCTAAGAGTAGTAACTCGAAACGAGAGTTGCAGAATGAACAGAGACTAGTTAAGGGTGAAGTGATGATGTGTGATGGAAGTGGTTCCAAGATTGATATGATCATCATCGCACACTCCCTATACTTTCGAGATTAGTGTTAAACCTAAATAAATGTTATTTGGTGTTTGCGTTGAGCATGAATATGATTTGATCATGTTTATTGCAAAACGGTTATTCATTTAAGTTAGAGAATAATTGTTGTTCTGTTTACATGAATAAAACCTTCTATGGTCATACACCCAATGAAAATGGTTCGTTGGATCTCGATCGTAGTGATACACATATTCATAATATTGAAGCCAAAAGATGCAAAGTTAATAATGATAGTGCAACTTACTTGTGGCACTGCCGTTTAGGTCATATTGGTGTAAAGCGCATGAAGAAACTCCATGCTGATGGGCTTTTGGAATCACTTGATTATGAATCATTTTGATGCTTGCGAACCATGCCTCATGGGCAAGATGACTAAGACTCCGTTCTCCGGAACAATGGAGCGAGCAACTGACAAATTGGAAATATACATACTGATGTATGTAGTCCGATGAGTGTTGAGGCTCGCGGCGGGTATCGTTATTTTCTGACCTTCACAGATGATTTGAGCAGATATGGGTATATCTACTTGATGAAACATAAGTCTGAAACATTTGAAAAGTTCAAAGAACTTCAGAGTGAAGTGGAAAATCATCGTGACAAGAAAATAAAGTTTCTACAATCTGATCGCAGAGACAAATATTTGAGTTACGAGTTTGGTCTTCAATTAAAACAATGTGGAATAGTTTCACAAAATCATGCCACCTGGAACACCACAGCATAATGGTGTGTCCGAACGTCATAACCGTACTATTATTGGATATAGTGCAATCTATGATGTTTCTTACCGATTAATCACTATAGTTTTGGGGTTATGCATTAGAGACAGCTGAATTCACGTTAAAATGGCACCATCTAAATCCGTTGAGGCGACACCGTATGAACTGTGGTTTGGCAAGAAACCAAAGTTGTCGATTCTTAAAGTTTGAGGTTGCAATGCTTATGTGGAAAAGTTTCAACCTGATAAGCTCAAACCCAAATCAGAGAAGTGTGTCTTCATAGGATACCCAAAATAAAATGTTGGGTACACCTTCTATCACAGATCCAAAGGCAAGTTATTCATTGCTGAGAATGGATCCTTTCTAGAGAAGGAGTTTCTCTCGAAAGAAGTGAGTGGGAGGAAAGTAGAACTTGATGAGGTAATTGTACCTGCTCCCTTATTGGAAAGTAGTTCATCACAGAAATCTGTTTCGGTGACTCCTACACCAATTAGTGAGGAAGCTAATGATGATGATCATGTAACTTCAGATCAAGTTACTACCAAACCTCGTAGGTAAACCAGAGTGAGATCCGCACCAGAGTGGTACGGTAATCATGTTCTGGAGGTCATGTTACTTGACCATGACGAACCTACGAACTATGAGGAAGCGATGATGAGCCCAGATTCCACGAAATGGCTTGAGGCCATGAAATCTGAGATGAGATCCATGTATAAGAACAAAGTATGGACTTTGATTGACTTTCCCAAAGATCGGTGAGCCATTGAGATTAAATGGATCTTCAAGAGGAAGACGGACGTTGATAGTAGTGTCACTATCTACAAAGCTAGAATTGTCGCCAAAGGTTTCGACAAGTTCAAGGTGTTGACTACGATGAGAGTTTCTCACTCGTATCTATGCTTAAGTCTGTCCGAATCATGTTAGCAATTACCACATTTTATGAAATCTAGCAAATGGATAAACAAAACTGCATTCCTTAATGGATTTATTAAAGAAGAGTTGTATATGATGAAACCAGAAGGTTTTGTGAATCCTAAAGGTGCTAACAAAATATGCAAGCTCCAGCGATCCATCTATGGACTGGTGCAAGCATCTCGGAGTTGGAATATACGCTTTGATAAGTTGATCAAAGCATATAGTTTTATACAGACTTGTGGTGAAGCCTGTATTTACAAGAAAGTGAGTGGGAGCACTACATCATTTCTGATAAGTATATGTGAATGACATATTGTTGATCGGAGATAATGTAGAATTATTCTGCAAATCATAAAGGAGTGTTTGAAAGGAGTTTTTCAAATAAAGACCTCGGCGAAGCTGCTTACATATTGAGTATCAAGATCTATAGAGAGAGAGATCAAGATGCTTGATAAGTTTTTCAATGAGTACATACCTTGACAAGATTTTGAAGTAGTTCAAAATGGAACAGTCAAAGAAAGAGTTCTTGCCTGTGTTACAAGGTGTGAAACTGAGTAAGACTCAAAGCCCGACCATGGCAGAAGATAGAAAGAGAATGAAAGTCATTCCCTATGCCTTGGCCATAGGTTCTATAAAATATGCCATGCTGTGTACCAGATCTATTGTATACCCTATACTGTTTTTGGCAAGGGAGTACAATAGTGATCTAGGAGTAGATCACTGGACAGCGGTCAAAATTATCCTTAATGGAATAAGGATATGTTTCTCTATTATTGAGGTGACAAAAAGGTTCGCCGTAAAGGGTTACGTCGATGCAAATTTTGACACTGATCCAGATGACTCTAAATCTCAATCTGAATACATATTGAAAATGGAAGCAATTAGCTAGAGTAGCTCCGTGCAGAGCATTGTTGACATAGAAATTTGCAAAATACTTACGGATCTGAATGTGGCAGGCCCGTTGACTAAACTTCTCTCACAAGCAAAACATGATCACACCTTAGTACTCTTTGGGTGTTAATCACATAGCGATGTGAACTAGATTATTGACTCTAGTAAACCCTTTGGGTGTTGGTCACATGTCGATGTGAACTATGGGTGTTAATCACATGGTGATGTGAACTATTGGTATTAAATCACATGGCGATTTGAACTAGATTATTGACTTTAGTGCAAGTGGGAGACTGAAGGAAATATGCCCTAGAGGCAATAATAAAGTTATTATTTATTTCCTTATATCATGATAAATGTTTATTATTCATGCTAGAATTGTATTAACCGAAAACACAATACATGTGTGAATACATAGACAAACAGAGTGTCACTAGTATGCCTCTACTTGACTAGCTCGTTGATCAAAGAAGGTTATGTTTCCTAACCATAGACATGAGTTGTCATTTGATTAACGGGATCACATCATTAGGAGAATGATGTGATTGACTTGACCCATTCCATTAGCTTAGCACTTGATCATTTAGTTTGTTGCTATTGCTTTCTTCATGACTTATACATGTTCCTATGACTATGAGATTATGCAACTTCCGTTTACCGGAGGAACACTTTGTGTGCTACCAAATGTCACAACGTAACTGGGTGATTATAAAGGTGCTCTACAGGTGTCTTCGAAGGTACTTGTTGGGTTGGCGTATTTCGAGATTAGGATTTGTCACTCCGATTGTCGGAGAGGTATCTCTGGGCCCACTCGGTAATGCACATCACTTAAAGCCTTGCAAGCATTGCAACTAATGAGTTAGTTGCGGAATGATGTATTACGAAACGATTAAAGAGGCTTGCCAGTAACGAGATTGAACTAGGTATTGAGATACCGACGATCGAATCTCGGGCAAGTAACATACCGATGACAAAGGGAACAACGTATGTTGTTATGCGGTTTGACCGATAAAGATCTTCATAGAATATGTAGGAGCCAATATGAGCATCCAGGTTCCGCTATTGGTTATTGACCGGAGACGTGTCACGGTCATGTATACATAGTTCTCGAACCCGTAGGGTCCGCACGCTTAAAGTTTGATGACGGTTATATTATGAGTTTATGTGTTTTGATGTACCGAAGGAGTTTGGAGTCCCGGATGAGATCGGGGACATGACGAGGAGTCTCGAAATGGTCGAGACATAAAAATCAATATATTGGACGACTATATTCGGACATCGGAAAGGTTCCGGGTGATTCGGGTATTTTCGGGAGTACCGGGGAGTTACGGGAATTCGTATTGGGCCTTAATGGGCTATACGGGAAAGGAGAGAAAGGCCTCAAAGGGTGGCCGCACCCCTCCACATGGGCTGGTCCGAATTGGACTAGGGAGGGGGGCGCCCCCTTCCTTCTCCTTTTCCCTTCCCTCCTACTCCTACTATTTGGAAGGGCTCCTAGTTCTACTAGGAAAGGGGGAATCCTACTCCCGGTGGGAGTAGGACTCCCCTAGGGCGCGCCATAGAGAGGGCCGGCCCCTCCCCTCCTCCACTCCTTTATATACGTGGCCAGGGGGCACCCCATAGACACAACAATTAATCACTTGGATCTCTTAGCCGTGTGCGGTGCTCCCCTCCACCATAATCCACCTCGATCATATCGTAGTGGTGCTTAGGCGAAGCCCTGCATCGGTAGAACATCATCATCGTCACCACGCCGTCGTGCTGACGGAACTCTCCCTCAAAGCTCGGCTGGATCGGAGTTCGAGGGACATCATCGAGTTGAACATGCGCAGAACTCGGAGGTGCCGTGCATTCGATACTTGATCGGTCGGATCGTGAAGACGAACGAATACATCAACCACGTTGTGCTAACGCTTCCGCTTTCGGTCTGCGGGGGTACGTGGACAACACTCTCTCCTCTCGTTGCTATGCATCACCATGATCTTGCATGTGCGTAGGAATTTTTGAAATTACTACGTTCCCTAACAAGCGCACCTCGGAGCGGCCCGCTGTAGGTTTGAGAAAGCAGTAAGTGTTATGTCACAGGGCCTGCAAGTAAAGTTCCGCCCAAGCCCTTTTATCTTGAAGATTTCTAATATCTTTCTGTTTGTTTAAAGACAAACAAAACTGTCGACGATGGCAGTATCCCCTAAGACTTGATATGGGCAAGGTTGCCCGTAGCGAGGCTTGGATTTAACCTAAAAAGCCATTTTTGACATATTGCTCGGGCGAGGAATGATCGGCTATCTGAAGCCCTTTCCCAGACAAAGGGGAAGTTGGATGCCACCTTGGCCGAGGTGGAGCAGGTGAAAAGGTTCACCAGGGAGGCGCACAGTAAGTGCTTGTTTGGCATATAAAGTTGTCGCTATGGAGATCTTGAGATGGCCTGACAACATAATCCAATGTAGCAGCGGAAGCCCTAGGTCATCTTGAAAGAAATCTTAAGTAGGCCCGCAAGGATTTGTTGTATACGGAATCACGGCGCCAGGCCAACCAACATGTACTAACCTAAAGAAGGGATGGTACTAATGCACTTAGGGCAGAAAATGCTCGACAAGCCCAAGAGATTGAGAGTTTAAAAGCTCAACTGGTTGTTACCGAGGCAAAGAATCGTCAAACGGATGAGATGAGTTTTGGTAAGTTTTGATTTCGAGCTTTCCTAAGTGTGTCGATTACCTGAGGTAATTAGCAGGCTAACTTATGTTTCTTGGCAGCTTCTCTGTCCGGCCAACCCTTAACGTCCGAGGTCCGGTGCCCGAAGATATGGTGGCTCATATATGCGTGGTGCACGAGAGTGCGCTGAAATCGATGAAGGATGTCTTCAAGGATTTATAGCGTGAGGTGGAGGACGTGCCCGAAGACATGGCCGTCCTAGCCGAACATCTGAAAAGGGCTCGGCGCTGGATCCAGGCTGGGAAGGTGTCCTCCTGCCGGGAAGGGCCGAGGAAGGCCTAGGCCATGGTTAAGACCCAGTATATAGGTGTTGATACGACGTACCTAGCCGAGGTAGGACCTATGGGGCCGGACGGGGAAGAAATACCCAGCAGTCTCGCATACGAGCGTATCATGCCTGCTGCTCAGTTTTCACAGAAGGATTGCACTCTAGACACCTTAATAGATGGGCTAGACCGGGTGTAAATAAATGATTATGTTCGACTCTATGTATCAAAGTACTTTATGTCATAATTCAAATTGCGCATCCAAACTCCGTCAGCCAGCCATTGGCTTCTACTGCCACATCCCTAGTCTAGTAGTGCTCTAGGCTAGCATTTGCATCCATGTCATCATGTTTAAATTCATATGAAACTTGAATTGAGGAAAGTGGAAGCCTCAAAATTTTAAATAAAGGGCAAGAACCCTGAAAATGCATTCAGTGAAGCCAAAATGCCTAAAAATAGTTTTGGTAATTTTGGAAAGAGCTATACATCAATCCAAAATTCTGGAACAATTTTATGGAATATTTTGGGACATTGAATTTAAATCATATTTGTATTTGAATTTGGATCTATATTCTTAATATATAGAATATATATTCAAATAACTTTGAAATATTTTATGTGCATCGGGAACAATCCAGTTAGCAACATAAAAATATTCAAAGGTTTATTGGCAGTGTTTGGATTCTGTTTTGAAATTGAAAACAGTGGCAAAAGACAGAAAAAACAAAACAGTAAGAAAAATAGAAAGGACAGAGAGAGAGAGAGAAGCCCAGCCACTTACCTGGCCTACCTGCCAGCAGCCCAATTACCTGTTCGGCCCAGCCAGCAGAGGCCCAGCCCACTGGCCTCTGCCAATCACCACCAACCTCCCGCCAGGAGGACCAAGGCGTGTGCCTGCGGCGCGCGCGCACATGCATCGCCACCTCCTGCTTGCCGCCGACCGTTCAGAGTTGGCTAAGGACGCCACGCACCCCCAGGCCCCTCTCACTCTCCCCGTTCCTCTCCCCTCCTCTACTCCCCTCTCGCGCGCACCACCGAGCGGAGCTCATCGCCACCGTCGCCGTTCACCATGGCCACTGCCTCCCTCTCGCCTCCCCGACGTGCCTCAGGGATCCGCCTCATCACCTTCGTCCTCCTCGCCGAGTCACGCAACGCCGGGTGCCCTGGAACGCCGCCATCGCCATCGTCATCATCCTCTGCCCCGACGATTGCCGCCCGTCGATTCGTCGTTGCAGAAGCTTCCCCGAGCCGCTGAGCTTCTCCCCCGATCCCTTGTGAGCTTCTACACCTTCCCCTATGCTCGCCCCCTCTGTTTCTCTCTGCTAGCCTCGATCCCCGTCGTGCCCGAGCTCGCCGTCGCCCTGCCGTGTTGCTGACATGGCCACAGCTGTCGCCGTACCCTGTTGAGCCTGCCTTTGTACTCACCATGCTCCCAGGAGCCGAACGCACGCACCAGCTCCTCCCCTAGCGCACCACAACCCCAAACCCGCAACCCACCGTGCCGCCGCCACCAAACCTCGTCGCCGGTCACTTTTCGGCCACCCCGCGGCCTCCCGTCCGGTCCTTTGGATGCGGACGAGCAAGAGCTACTCCCCGGAGCCCTCAGCTCGCCAAACCACCACCCGTAGCTCAAATCCGAGCCGAGCCGCCGTCGTTTGGGTCGCCGCCGGCAAGGCTCCGGCGACTGCCGATGTGGCCATCATTAGGGACTAATCGCGCAACAAATTAACCTCCAGTCGCTGACATTAGGGCCCCACCAGCTAAATAACCATAGGTTATTTTTTATTAGATTTAGTTAAACCAGACGGGACCCACGCGTCAGAGTTGACTTTGCTGACGTGGCGTTTGACCGGTCCCACCTGTCTGCGACCCTAACCAGCCCTTAGTCACTAACAAGCAGGCCCCACATGTCAGGTTTAACCTGGGCGGCGCCTGTTGAACTGCTGAGGTCAGCATGACGTAATGCTGACGCTATAAATTATTTTCTGGATTTAAGTTTATTCAGGGAATTCCAGGAAATGCCCAAAACTTCTAAAAATCATAGAAAATTATCTATAACTCCAAATGAAATAATTTATATATGAAAAATTATCAGAAAAATTCAAGGAATCCATCTGTACCATTTTCATGCATGTTTGAGCAAGTTAACCTCACTGTTTAGGATGAAACATGATTAGGGAAAATTTCATAATAGGTTTGGAGTTGGAATTTGATATAGTTTTGCATTCCACTTCAATTAAAATGACTTTCTGTTGCATTAGTCCAAATCACATCATATTGCCATGTAGTGATCATGCATCATATTGTGCATTGTATTGATTGTGTTCTTTCTCAGTTGTCGGTGTTTGTCCCCTCTCGGTAGACGTGTATCGACGATGTGATCGATGACACCGATGAAGAACTATATTATCTTCAGAAGTGCTAGGCAAGCAAAAAACCCTTGTTCATTCCGATACAATCCCTCTCTCTCGCTCCTGCTCTCTTTTACTGCATTAGGGCAACAACGTTTCAACTGTTACATGTTGCGGTAGCTGAACCCCTTTCCTCTGCATGACCTGTCATTGTCACAGTAAATAGATGAAACCCACTAGCATGAATAGGAGTTGTTTGAGCCCTGATGTGCCTACTCATTCATGTTTGTTTGTCATGCATGCTACTGCTTAGAGTTGAGTCAGGTCTGATTCATCGGGGATGAGTTGGAATGTGGTGAACATGTCCTACTGTTGAGAGCTAAGTGTGTGAACACGATTTGGTAAAGGTAGCGGTGAGAGGCCATGTAGGAGTACATGATGGGTTGTCTCATTGCAGCCGTCCTTAGGAACTGAGTTCTGTGTTTGTGATCCATGAATAGTTACTACCACACATTGGGCTCCGGGCGCTCCAAGCTCTCTCGACTTATTAATCAACCTGATCTTTGTCCAGGAGTTGCAACTAGCTTCTGGTGTTTGTAGGTAGTGTTAGTAGTCTACCAGGTGGCACCCGGTACAGGTGGGCTTGGGACAGACTAGGCACAGTGGCCCGGTGTACCAAGTGGCACCCGGATGGTGGGCTTGGGAACCCTGTACACATCGTTTGGGGTCGTGAGCGACACCCCGGCCGGATCTCCTTGCGGATGGAACCCGAATAGGCGATAAACCTGGACTAGAGACTTGTTGGTTAGTCAGGTCATGGCCGATTCCCTCACCAGGCTTCCGCTTGAAGGTTGCCGAGATACACGACGTGTACATGGTGGTAAGTGGCGAGAGCGTGTGTGAAGAAGTACACCCCTGCAGGGTTATCATTATCTATTCAAATAGCCGGATTCCTCGGATATGGAAACTTGGACCCCTTGCATAGTTCATAGACAAGTGAAAGTGGATACTCTAAAACTCGCAAGATAAGCGTGAGTGCTATGTATGGCGTTCTCGCAGGGAGACGGGAGCGGATCCATAGTGGTGTATTGGTATGGTGAATTTGTGGACTCGTGTGCGCCACCTCAAAAGAGTTACTTGCAGTCGTAGTTTAGGTTAGCCACTGAGTCAAAGCTGGCTTGCTGCAGTTAAACTCCACCACCCCTTTGTTGATACCGATGCATATGTAGTTAGTTCTGATGTAAGTCTTGCTGGGTACATTTGTACTCACGTTTGCTTACTTTATGTTTTGCAGAGACGTTAGTCTCGCTAGTAGTTCCGTGTGGACTTCAACGTTTAGCTTGATACCTCAGCTACGATCTTGTGCCCTCGGCAGAATCTGGTAGATAGTCAGGCTTCTCAGCCTTTTTCATTTATAGATGTCTGTACTCAAACATGTTAAGCTTCCGCATGTGCTTTGATTATATGCTATGATTGTTGGGTCAGGAGACCCATGTTTGTAATATCTCGCTCCTCGGAGCCTAATGAATAAATATTTTGAGTCGTAGAGTTTTGTTGTGATGCCATGTTGTATTTACACATATCGAGCATATTGTGTGTGTGATTGAAATACTTGGTATGTGTGGGATCCGACAACCTAGTTGTTTATCCCTGGTAGCCTCTTTTATGGGGAAATGTAGTCTTATGCTTCCATGAGCCATAGTAGTCCGCTACAGCCCGGTTCATCGGAGTCCTGCTAGCCCAGCACTACTGCTCCGGAACACTTGACTGGCCGGCATGTGATTCACTTCGTTCCTGTGTCTGTCCCTTCGGGGAAATGTCACACGGTGACATCCGGAGTCCTGCCTAGCCTGCTACAGCCCGGGTTCCCGGAGTCCTGTTAGCCCAGTGCTACAGCCTGGATTCGCATGCTGCTGACCGACATGCTCGATATTGATTCATGTATGCTTGTCCCCGTAAGTTGGTGCCACTTTGGGTTCACGACTAGTCATGTCGGCCCGGGTTCTCTGTCATATGGATGCTAGCGACACTATCATATACGTGAGCCAAAAGGCGCAAACGGTCCCGGACCATGGTAAGGCCCGTGGGAATACCGTGCGTGAGGCCGTAAAGTGATATGAGGTGTTACCGGCTAGATCGTCCGAATGCGGGTTACCTCGGGGGTAAAGCCCCGAGTCAGGGTTTGAAAGACCCCCTCCACTTTACTCCTATGGCATGGCCGACCGATTCGAACATTTAAGAGTGCTAAGCCTTCGGCTTTGTCCGTCAGAGGTACTACACCGGCTGACCCGGAAGTAACAATCACAGCGGTGCTCTCTTTGTCCGTTAGCCGAATGATTGAGAATGTAACGGGTAAGCACACGAGCAGGGCAACTCGGTTGGCAAAAATCTTAAGTTCAATCGATGCATATTTTGGCTTGAAAGACAATGTTAACTATCTTTTCGATTGCTGTGTCGTTCGTTGGAAGGTCCCTTCAAATTTGAATGTTCAGTGGTTATCGGCGTCCTTAATTAATTAATTACTCCGCGTAATAACAATTTCCTGGCAATTAAAGAATAGTCATAAATAAAATCAATTTAAACGGCTTTTCTGGATGGGTCGGAGGGAATCCAGAACCCTAGAGCCGTGTACAGCTCCTCCCCCTCTCTGCATAAGGCGGTTTGCCTAATTATACGTTTCCTTCCACTATAAGTGCGCGACACCTCCCGGCCGGCCCAGCTCACATCCGCCTCTCTCTCTCTCTCCTCGCACCGCGTCCCCTCCCTCTCCTGTCGCGTGCGCTCGGCCAGCAAAAAGGTAACCATCCGCTTTCCCCTCCCCGATTAAATCCGCGTGCTAGCTTCCTCCAAGATTTGGGGATCTTTAGGCGTCTCGTCGCGAGCTCTCGATCGCTCCGCGCTCCCGCGGTTAGTGATTCCGGAGGCCGGCGGATCTCGCAGCTGTAATAGCGGGGACTTGGGGGGATTTTGGTGCCCGGATTTGATGCGATTGGTTGTCGATTTCGTGTTCGTGGCTGCTGAGGAGTCGGGGTGGATGAGGCGATCTGTGTCGGTTTAGTTTTCGGCTGGTCAGGCTTTGGGGGGAATTTCTTATCTTGGTGATTAAAAAGATTGGGGAATTATTTTTTACGGATCGATGGTTATTCTCGCGATCTGCTCTGCTAGAACTCCGTATATAGCTTAAATTGACGCGATTCGTTCGCGTATGGGAGAACTTGGTCTCGTAGAGTCGGGGAAATGGTTAGATTCGTTGATTTGTCGCACTATGCGCATCTCGGATTCCTGTAATCCTCGGACAGTTTCGTCTCTGTTCATCTGTTTCCTGGGAGGTCTGTAGATCTGTTGAACTGCTTCGTTTTGGTCCATGAAGTTACTAGGTCTCGGCTAGGCGCGGCTAGGCGTGAGGGTACCTGATTTGCTTCGGTCCTGCATATATCGCTTTCACTTGTTATTTGTTTCTCAACATTTAATCATCATTTATTGAATGGCATGTGATGGATGTTGTGATTTTGTGCAGCTTCCACATAAAGGCCAACAAGAGAAACCATAATCTGTTGGGTGCCAGTCAAACCTCAACAACAAAGTTTCATGTCTGATCTCGACGTTACTCTGCCATCTGCCTTCGGTATGCTTCCACTACATCCATGTCTGTTGCTTCTCATGAAATAAATGCTAAATTGAACATTCTGTAGTTTGATGTATATAATTTGTCACTTTGAGCTTCTCAAAGCTTCACTGTAGTAAAAAAATTTGGAAATTTGTGTGTAGTCACCTGATCATCCTATCCTAAACAAGGGTTTGGTGTTCAATTGCTCATCGTGACCTTGTATGTACATGAGCTCTGCCTACATCTTCTCTGACATGGTTTCTTCCTTTGTAGATCCTTTTGCTGAGGCAAATGCTGAGGATGCTGGTGCAGGCCCGGGCGCAAAAGATTATGTGCATGTGCGCATCCAGCAGCGCAACGGCAGGAAGAGTCTGACCACTGTCCAGGGCCTGAAGAAGGAGTTCAGCTACAACAAGATCCTCAAGGATCTCAAGAAGGAATTCTGCTGCAATGGCACAGTAGTCCAGGATCCAGAGCTAGGCCAGGTACGATCTCAGATACTTTAACTTACTTCCATCTAGTTCTCAATTCTCTCCCGGTGTTGGTATACTGACTAGATAATTCATCTTCTGCAGGTCATTCAGCTTCAGGGTGATCAGCGTAAGAATGTTGCTACTTTCCTAGTCCAGGTATCTTCGACATCCAACAAGATGAACACCATTCATCATTCTGTTAATGTTTCTGTGCATAATCACTTGTCCCCTTTCTCCTCTGCTAGGCTGGAATTGCGAAGAAGGAGCTCATCAAGATCCACGGCTTCTAAGCTGAAGCCGCCTCCGATAAATGCCCGAACCGCCAGCCGGTTCTACTCTATATTGAAGACTTAAGGCATCTATATTGCCGCCCGCTTGTTGAACCGGTTTCTTGCTTGATGCAAGTTGTGTTGTCACCTGGTTATTATGCTGCTGCTGTACCAGCATATCAGTATGGTTTGTCTAAAGATGTTGCCGACTAAATAAAAATCCGTATCGTTTGGCTATGACTCTCATTTTGGTCCCAACTTTCGTTTCCTTCCGTTGTCGTGATTGTGGATGCTTGTTTGGTTGTTCGTCTGATGAGCCTAATGTGCTGCACGCTGGTCGCTGATGTGTGGTCCGTGTCGTCTTGGCGGACCCGTAGTCGGCAGAAGCATCCGGCACGAACCAAATCTGTAGCTCGTCAGACAAGGACGAGTCGTCTGACACCACACCGCTTAGGCCTTCCACTATGTGGGCTAAAAGAGGTGTCAAAACCAGTTTTCCCTCATTTGGCACCGATGCCTTCCATAGCCTAGCCGGTGCCATAAAAATATTCCAGGGAACCGGAGCAAGTGGCTGCTCCGGTGCCCACTTCAAGCACTACAATAAAATATATTAAAGTATAACTGCCATCTCTAGAGAAGCATTCCTACCCAAACCACCACCGAGCAACATCATTCAATCCATACCAAACAGCATTCAAGTTACAGCAAACCAGAGCACCCAAATTTTCAGATGACCGTTGCACTGCAATAGAAAAATCTGTCCGTTTGGAGAATATGTCTATAAAATATACAGAACAAGCTCGTAGAAGCACAAGAAGATCTTGGAAAAACTCTCCCCCAAAACATGAAGCACTCATCTTCAAGCATGATGAACTCCTCCTTCCCACCTTCAGATGCACAGAGCCCAAATAACCTACAAAATCCACAGAGCCCAGTTAGTTTGCAGTACAATTCTAGTTTCCATCCCCATTTCTAGTTTCCATCCCCATCATCCACATATGAATTATCTACCCACACAATATATTCCCAGTTTCCAGCATCAACACCCACACCATGCAAATTTATATGCTCAAGGAGGTTACCAGCAAGTTCCATCCATACCTCCAGGCTACCATGGTGTTGCTTCCCAAGGTAACATGGGGCAGTACCCTCCAGGAGCATTTGGAGCAGGCTCAAGTAGCAGTCCAGCTTCTCCTGCTGATGCATACCTTTTCTTGGATCTGCTAGAGGCACTAGTTCAAGAGGAGATGAGAACAGTCCAGTTGGATTTAGTTCTCCCATGTCACCTGCATATCAAGTGGATGAAGATCCGACTGTCAATAATCAAGATGGCAGTGATAGTAGTCCTGATGAGATTCAGAAAAAAGGAAAAGGCAAGAACTGGAGTAAGCGTGAGGATGAACTTCTCATAGCAGCTTGGGTGCACAATTCATGTGATCCGATTGATGGAAACTCCAAAAGGGCAGAGACCTATTGGAAGGAAGTCGCAGCAGAGTACAACAAATATGCAACGAAAGAGCAGAAGAAAACAGTTGGGCAATGCAAGAACCACTGGACCAAGACCACAAAGAAGGTTACAAAGTTCAATGGTATCTACAATGTTGAAAAAAGTACATGGCCTAGTGGGAGCGATGACAAGCAACTTATGGAGAGGGTACGTGCCAAATACATGAGTGTTGCCAAGACAAAAAGACCCTTTCCATATGAGCACTGGTGGGAGTACGTGAGGAAAGAGGCTAAATGGAGAAGGTCTTATTCAGTTGAAGAGATGAACAAAAGAAACAAGTTGAATGCATCAGGAGCTTATAGTTCTCCAACCCAGGCAATAGATGAGGAAGGTGAACTTCAACGGCCCCCGAGACGCAACACTTCAAAAGACGCAAAAGATAAACAGAAGTCATCAAGCAAGTCTAAATGCTCTGGAAGCTTGACAAGTGAGAGTGTGGACAAATTTAATGAGATTCAACTAAGAAAATCAATTGCTGCAGAGAAAATGGCCGACGCCACCCTTATTCAAGCACAAGCCACAAAAGTTCAAGCAGAAGCTGAGAAAGAAAGAGTTGAAACTGAGAAGGAGAAGATAAAGGTGGACAAACTGAGCAAATACCTTGATCTTCTTCACAAAGATACTTCAGCTTATGATGATGCCCAAAAGAAAAGACATGAACAAGTTCACTTTGAAGTCAATCACAATAAGTATAACTTGGGATACTACCTAGTAGATGGCATTTATCCGGAATGGGCGACATTTGTGAAATCATCTATAAGTTCTACATGAATTCATCTTACTAATTTCTACCCCTTTCTACTTTAGTTTTCCAGTCGAGCATCTTCTTTGTAATTGTGTAATTTAGTTTACAAATTGTGGAATGAGAACATTTTATTATTATTTCTTGCTGCTAAATTTTATTATTTCTTGCTGCTAAATGCAATGTTGAACACTACCTTCAATTTTTAAGAACAGGAAACTAGCATCACTGACATTATTAACTAGTACTACACTACATGCAAGTATAGCACGTCCTAATAGACAGAGCTTCATAGGCCGAACATTACAATGTCTTAACTGAATCCAGTAAAACATTTTTGTTTGCTTCATAGGCTGAACATCACGCATCCTCACCTATGCTGCTTCGAGACCAGTAGAGGCAGCGCAGTAGTAGAAAGTAGTAGATGCAGCGCAGTAGCCGCCCATCCAGCAGTCCGGGCAGCGCTAGCCACAACATACTGCTGGCCCGCCTCCGCCTCCTGCTTCCTCCTCCTCGTCCATGGAGCTCGTCCCCCGCCGCACATCACCTCCACTAGCCGCGGCGCCTCGGAGAACCTCAACAGATTCCTCCTCTCGCGCCTCCGCTCTGCCCGGACCTTGGGCCGACGAACACCTTGCCTAGAGTAGGAGATGCGTGTCGATTTGGCCTAGATCTACGCCGGATCGAGACGAGTAGGTGACGATGGAGATGGATCTGGTCGGAGGAGAAAGGGGATTTTTTCTGGACAGAGGCGGACGAGAGGAACTCGCGTGAAGGATTGAGGAGAGGTTGGCTTGCTCAATTTCTTTATGGACGTGTGGGTCCCGCTTTCCTATGGGCTGCAAACGCACATTGTGAGGCCGGTGCCAATTTTTTTTGTAAGGGCATCGATGCCCAGTCTGCTATATTTTAGTGCACCGGGCACATAGTGGAAGGCCTTAGGGGACGCTTATCTCAAGGCGTGAGGTCGACACTGTAGTTAACCATGTGAAGTCACGGAGGGCAGCGATCTGCGCCGGCGCACCGGCGCAACGGTTCGGCCGGTCGAGCCCGAGCCGTCCGATGCGATTAGCGCGAACCGTTAGATCTGCGCGCGAGTGTGTACCGAGCCAACCGTTGCAGCAAAAAAACACATTTTGTTGCAACCGTTGTACAAACAACCACAACGAGAAAAACAGGGGAGCTGGATCCCCCGCGTCTGCCCGTCCCCGATCCACGGCGGCAGCGGCCGGATCCGCCTGTTTTAAGTTCTCCACGGCTGAATCACGTCGAGGAGGGGCTTCCCCATCTATCAAGCGGCCTTGGAATTGCTTCAACCATGTCTTACATCTGTAATGACCTCCTTGCCTCCATGGATTTGGGCTCGAGCTCCACTGCCGTTCATGGCCGAAGTCCCCTGAGGCGGCAAGGCCCTGGTGGTAGTGGACCGGTGCTGCAACGGTACTACAACCCTGGTGTGGTCTTTCAAGATGCAGCACGGCATGGCCGGGATGAAATTGATTTGGTATGATTTCCCAATTGCAACCCTAGATCCTTTTGTTCACAAAAAAATGTTGCAACATTTGATTTCAATTGATGAGCATGAGATTAAAAAGAGATGTTCTCAACGTACTTGTGTTTGATTTTTGTGTAATGTTTCTGATATGTTGTCAATTAATGGTAGCATCTTCCTGCTGTCTGCTAGTAAAATGTTACAAGTATGTGTTGCACTTGCTACGTGCTACTTGCTGGATGTTACATGCTACATCCTAAAATGCTGCATGCAGGAGTTGTTTTGGAATTGTGATTGACATGCTGCATCCACTTTTTTGTTCGCGTTTTTTGTTGGGGAACGTGTTAGGTTTCGTAGTAATTTCAAAAAAAATTTCCTACGCGCACACAGGATCATGTGATGCATAGCAACGAGAGGAGAGTGTTGTCTACGTACCCAACGCAGACCGACTGCGGAAGCAATGACACGACGTAGAGGAAGTAGTCGTACGTCTTCACGATCCAACCGATCAAGCACCGAAACTACGGCACCTCCGAGTTCGAGCACACGTTCAGCTCGATGACGATCCCCGGACTCCGATCCAGCAAAGTGTCGGGGAAGAGTTTCGTCAGCACGACGGCGTGGTGACGATCTTGATGAACTACAGCAGCAGGGCTTCGCCTAAACTCCGCTACAGTATTATCGAGGAATATGGTGGCAGGGGGCACCGCACACGGCTAAGGAATCGATCACGTGGATCAACTTGTGTCAACTTGTGTGTTTAGAGGTGCCCCTGCCTCCGTATATAAAGGAGGAGAGGAGGGGAGGCTGGCCGGCCAAAGAGGGAGGCGCAGGAGAGTCCTACTCCCTCTGGGAGTAGGATTCCTCCCCCCAATCCTAGTCCAACTAGGATTCCTCGGAGGGGAAGGGAGAGAGGGGGGCCGGCCACCTTCTCCTAGTCCTAATAGGACTAGGGGAGGGGAAAGAGGCGCAGCCACCTTGGGCTGCCCCTTTCTCCTTTCCACTAAGGCCCATGATGGCCCATATGGCTCCCGGGGGGTTCCGGTAACCTCCCGGTAACCCGGTAAAATCCCGATTTCACCCGGAACAATTCCGATGTCCAAACATAGGCTTCCAATATATCAATCTTTACGTCTCGACCATTTCGAGACTCCTCGTCATGTCCGTGATCACATCCGGGACTCCGAACAACCTTCGGTACATCAAAATGCATAAACTCATAATATAACTGTCATCGTAACCTTAAGCGTGCGGACCCTACGGGTTCGAGAACAATGTAGACATGACCGAGACATGTCTCTGGTCAATAACCAATAGCGGGACCTGGATGCCCATATTGGCTCCTACATATTCTACGAAGATCTTTATCGGTCAGACCGCATAACAACATACGTTGTTCCCTTTGTCATCGGTATGTTACTTGCCCGAGATTCGATCGTCGGTATCCAATACCTAGTTCAATCTCGTTAACGGCAAGTCTCTTTACTCGTTCCGTAATACATCATCTCACAACTAACATATTAGTTGTAATACTTGCAAGGCTTATGTGATGTGTATTACCGAGAGGGCCCAGAGATACCTCTCCGACAATCGGAGTGACAAATCCTAATCTCGAAATACGCCAACCCAACATCGACCATTGGAGACACCTGTAGTACTCCTTTATAATCACCCATTTACGTTGTGACGTTTGGTAGTACCCAAAGTGTTCCTCCGGTAAACGGGAGTTGCATAATCTCATAGTCGTAGGAACATGTATAAGTCATGAAGAAAGCAATAGCAACATACTAAACGATCAGGTGCTAAGCTAATGGAATGGGTCATGTCAATCAGATCATTCTACTAATGATGTGACCTCGTTAATCAAATAACAACTCATTGTTCATGGTTAGGAAACATAACCATCTTTGATTAACGAGCTAGTCAAGTAGAGGCATACTAGTGACACTCTGTTTGTCTATGTATTCACACATGTATTATGTTTCCGGAAAATACAATTCTAGCATGAATAATAAACATTTATCATGATTATAAGGAAATAAATAATAACTTTATTATTGCCTCTAGGGCATATTTCCTTCAGAACGTAGCAGAAATTCAAAAAATTTCCTACGTAACACCAAGATCTATCTATGGAGAGACCAGCAACGAGTAGAATGAGAGTGCATCTACATACCCTTGTAGATCGCTAAGCGGAAGCGTTCAAGTGAACGGGGTTGATGGAGTCGTACTCGTCGTGATTCAAATCACCGATGATCAAGTGCCGAACGGACGACACCTCCGCGTTCAACACACGTACAGCCCGGTGACGTCTCCCATGCCTTGATCCAGCAAGGAGAGAGGGAGAGGTTGAGGAAGACTCCATCCAACAGCAGCACAACGGCGTGGTGGTGGTGGAGGAGCGTGGCAATCCCGCAGGGCTTCGCCAAGCACCATGGGAGAAGAGGAGGAGGGAGAGGGGCAGGGCTGCACCAACGAGAGATCAAATCGCGTGTTATGGGCAGCCCCATGCCTCAATATATATAGGGGAAGGGGAGGGCTGCGCCCCCTTTAGGGTTTCCCACCCCCAAGGGGTGCGGCCAGCCCTAGATGGGAAAGGGGCGGCGGCCAAGGGAGGATTCCCTCCCCCCCAAGGCACCTAGGAGGTGCCTTCCCCTCCTAGGACTCTTCCTTAGGGTTCCCCTTTGACCCTAGGCGCATGGGCCATGAGGGAAGTGGCGCCCCAGCCCACTTTAGGCTGGATCCCTTCCCACTTCAGCCCATGTGGCCCCCCAGGGCAGGTGGCCCCACCCGGTGGGCCCCCGGGACCCTTCCGGTGGTCCCGGTACAATACCGATGACCCCGAAACTTGTCCCGATGGCCGAAACAGGACTTCCTATATATAAATCTTTACCTCCGGACCATTCCGGAACTCCTCGTGACGTCCGGGATCTCATCTGGGACTCCGAACAACATTCGGTAACCATATACAAGCTTCCTTTATAACCCTAGCGTCATCGAACCTTAAGTGTGTAGACCCTACGGGTTCGGGAGACATGCAGACATGACCGAGACGTTCTCCGGTCAATAACCAACAGCAGGATCTGGATACCCATGTTGGCTCCCACATGTTCCACGATGATCTCATCGGATGAACCACGATGTCAAGGACTCAATCGATCCCGTATACAATTCCCTTTGTCTAGCGGTATTTTACTTGCCCGAGATTCGATCGTCGGTATACCGATACCTTGTTCAATCTCGTTACCGGCAAGTCACTTTACTCGTTCCGTAACACATCATCCCGTGATCAACTCCTTGGTCACATTGCGCATATGATGATGTCCTACCGAGTGGGCCCAGAGATACCTCTCTGTTTACACGGAGTGACAAATCCCAGTCTTGATCCGCATAAAACAATAGATACTTTCGGAGATACCTGTAGTGCACCTTTATAGTCACCCAGTTACGTTGTGACGTTTGATACACTCAAAGCACTCCTACGGTATCCAGGAGTTACACGATCTCATGGTCGAAGGAAGAGATACTTGACATTGGCAAAGCTCTAGCAAATGAACTACACGATCTTTTGTGCTAGTCTTAGGATTGGGTCTTGTCCATCACATCATTCTCCTAATGATGTGATCCCGTTATCAACGACATCCAATGTCCATAGCCAGGAAACCATGACTGTCTGTTGATCACAACGAGCTAGTCAACTAGAGGCTTACTAGGGACATATTGTGGTCTATGTATTCACACGTGTATTACGATTTCCGGATAATACAGTTATAGCATGAATAAAAGACAATTATCATGAACAAAGAAATATAATAATAACTTATTTATTATTGCCTCTAGGGCATATTTCCAACAGTCTCCCACTTGCACTAGAGTCAATAATCTAGTTCACATCGCCATGTGATTAACACTCACAGGTCACATCGCCATGTGACTAATACCCAAGAGTTTACTAGAGTCAGTAGTCTAGTTCACATCACTATGTGATTAACACTCAATGAGTTTTATGTTTGATCATGTTGCTTGTGAGAGAGGTTTTAGTCAACGGGTCTGAACCTTTCAGATCCGTGTGTGCTTTACAAATCTCTATGTCATCTCCTAGATGCAGCTACCACGCTCTATTTGGAGCTATTCCAAACAACTGTTCTACTTGGAGCTATTCTAAATTATTGCTCCATTATATGTATCCGGTCTCTCTACTCAGAGCTATCCGGATAGGTGTCAAGCTTGCATCGTCGTAACCTTTACGACGAACTCTTTTACCACCTCCATAATCGAGAAAATTTCTTAGTCCACTAGTTACTAAGGATAACTTTGACCGCTATCCTGTGAGCCATTCTTGGATCACTCTTGTACCCCTTGACTGACTCATGGCAAGGCACACTTCAGGTGCGGTACACAGCATAGCATACTGAAGAGCCTACGTCTTAAGCATAGGGGACGACCTTCGTCCTTTCTCTCTATTCTGCCGTGGTCGAGCTTTAAGTCTTAACTTCATACCTTACAACTCAGGCAAGAACTCCTTCTTTGACTGGTCCATCTTGAACACCTTCAAGATCATGTCAAGGTATGTGCTCATTTGAAAGTATTATTAAGCATTTTGATCTATCCTTATAGATCTTGATGCTCAATGTTCAAGTAGCTTAATCCAGGCTTTCCATTGAAAAACACTTTCAAAATAACCCTATATGCTTTCTAGAAATTCTACATCATTTCTGATCATCAATATGTCAACAACATATACTCATCAGAAATTCTATAGTGCTCCCACTCACTTCTTTGGAAATACAAGTTTCTCATAAACTTTGTACAAACCCAAAATCTTTGATCATCATCAAAGCATATATTCCAACTCCGAGATGCTCACTCCAGTCCTTAGAAGGATCGCTGGAGCTAGCATACCTTTTAGCATCCTTAGGATCGACAAAACTTTTCTGATTGTATTGCATACAACCTTTCCTTACGAAACTGGTAAGGAAACTTGTTTTGACATCCATCTGCCAGATTTCATAAATGCAGCTAATGCTAACATGATTCCGACGGACTTAAGCATCGCTACGGATGAGAAAATCTCATCGTAGTCAACTCCTTGAACTTGTGAAAAACTCTTCTCCACAAGTCGAGCTTCATAGACGGTGACATCACCATCCACGTCCGTCTTCTTCTTAAAAGATCCATTTATATCAATGGATTGCCGATCATCGGGCAAGTCCATCAAAGTCCATGCTTTGTTCTGATATATGGATACTATCTCGGATTTCATGGCTTCTAACCATTTGTCGGAATTCGGGCCCACCATCGCTTCTCCATAGCTCGTAGGTTCATTGTTGTCTAGCAACATGACCTTCAAGACAGGATCACCTTACCACTCCGAAGTAGTACGTGTCCTTGTCGTCCTACGAGGTTCGGTAGTGACTTGATCCGAAGCTTCATGATCACTATCATAAGCTTCCACTTCAATTGGTGTAGGTGCCACAGGAACAACTCCCTGTGCCCTGTCACACACTAGTTGAAGAGACGGTTCAATAACCTAATCAAGTCTCCACCATCCTCCCACTCAATTCTTTCGAGAGAAACTTTTCCTCGAGAAAGGACCCGATTCTAGAAACAATCCATATTGCTTTCGGATCTGAATTAGGAGGCATACCCAACTGCTTTGGGTGTCCTATGAAGATGTATTTTATCCGCTTTGGGTTCGAGCTTATCAACCTGAAACTTTTTCATATAAGCGTCGCAGCCCCAAACTTTTAAGAAACGACAACTTAGGTTTCTCTAAACCATAATTCATACGGTGTCATCTCAACGGAATTACGTGGTGCCTTATTTAAAGTGAATGTGGTTGTCTCTAATGCCTAACCCATGAACGATAGTGGTAATTCGATAAGAGACATCATGGTACGCACCATATCCAATAGGGTGCAACTATGATGTTCGGACACACCATCACATTATGGTGTTCCAGGCGGTATTAATTGCGAAACAATTTCCACAATGTCTTAATTTTGTGCCAAAACTCGTAACTCAGATATTCATCTCTATGATCATATCATAGACATTTTATCCTCTTGTCACAATGATCTGCTACTTCACTCTGAAATTACTTGAACCATTCAATAATTCAGACTTGTGTTTCATCAAGTAAATATTCTCAACATCTACTCGAATCATCTGTGAAGTAAGAACATAACGATATTCACTGCATGCCTCAGCATTTATTGGACTGCACACATCAAAATGTGTTACTTCCAACAAGTTGCTATCTTGTTCCATCTTATTGAAACCGAGGCTTTTCAGTCATCTTGCCTATGTGGTATGATTTGCATATCTCAAGTGATTCAAAATCAAGTGAGTCCGAACGATCCATCTGCATGGAGTTTCTTCATGCGTATACACCAATAGACATGGTTCGCAAACTTTTCTAAAACGAGTGAGTCCAAAGATCCATCAACATGGAGCTTCTTCATGCGTTTTATACCATTATGACTTACATGGCAGTGCCACAAGTAAGTGGTACTATCATTACTATCTTATATCTTTTGGCATGAAAATGTGTATCACTACGATCGAGATTCAATAAACCATTCAGGTTTAATACTAATCTTGATGGTAGAGGGAGCGTGCGATGTTTGATCACATCAAGCTTGGAAACACTTCCAACATATATCGTCAGCTCACCTTTAGCTAGTCTCCGTTTTATTCCGTAGCTTTTATTTCGAGTTACTAACACTTAGCAACCGAACCGGTATCTAATACCCTGGTGCTACTAGGAGTACTAGTAAAGTACACATTAACACAATGTATATCCAATATACTTCTATCGACCTTGCCAGCCTTCTCATCTACCAAGTATCTAGGGTAATCCTGCTCCAGTGGTTGTTCCCCTTATTACAGAAGCACTTAGTCTCGGGTTTGGGTTCAACCTCGGGTTTCTTCATTGGTGCAGCAGCTGATTTGTCGTTTCATGAAGTATCCCTTCTTTCCCTTGCCCTTCTTGAAACTAGTGGTTTCATCAACCATCAACAATTGATGCTCCTTCTTGATTTCTACTTTCGCGATGTCAAACAACGCGAATACCTCAAGGATCATCATCTCTATCCTTGATATGTTATAGTTCATCACGAAGCTCTAGCAGCTTGGTGGTAATGACTTCGGAGAAACTATCACTATTTCATCTGGAAGATCAACTCCCACTTGATTCAAGTGATTGTTGTACTCAGACAATCTGAGCACAAGCTCAACGATTGAGCTTTTCTCCCTTAGTTTGCAGGCTAAGAAAATCGTCGGAGGTCTCATACCTCTTGACGTGGGCACGAGCCTGAAATCCCAATTTCAGCCCTCGAAACATCTCATATGTTCCGTGACGTTTCGAAAACGTCTTTAGTGCCTCAACTCTAAACCGTTTAACTGAACTATCAAGTAGTTATCAAAACGTGTATGTCCGATGTTCACAACATCCACAAACGACGTTTGGGGTTCAGCACACTGAGCGGTGCATTAAGGACATAAGCTTTCTACTGATCGCATAATCGCTACTATCAACTTTCAACTATATTTTCTCTAGGAACATATCTAAAACAGTAGAACTAAAGCGCGAGCTACGACATAATTTGCAAAAGGTCTTTTGACTATGTTCAGGATAATTAAGTTCATCTTATGAACTCCCACTTAGATAGACATCCCTCTGGTCATCTAAGTGATCACATGATCCGAGTCAACTAGGCCGTGTCCGATCATCACGTGAGACGGACTAGTCATCATCGGTGAACATCTTCATGTTGATCGTATCTACTATACGACTCATGCTCGACCTTTCGGTCTCCGTGTTCCGAGGCCATGTCTGTACATGCTAGGCTCGTCAAGTTAACCCTAAGTGTTTTCGCTGTGTAAAACTGTCTTACACCCGTTGTATGTGAACGTAAGAATCCATCACACCCGATCATCACGTGGTGCTTAGAAGCGATGAACTGTAGCAACGGTGCACAGTTAGGGGAGAACACTTCTTGAAATTTTGTAAGGGATCATCTTATTTACTACCGTCGTCCTAAGTAAACAAGATGCATAAACATGATAAACATCACATGCAATCAAATAGTGACATGATATGGCCAATATCATTTTGCTCCTTTTGATCTTCATCTTCGGGGCTCCATGATCATCTTGTCACCGGCATGACACCATGATCTCCATCATCGTGTCTTCATGAAGTTGTCACGCCAACGACTACTTCTACTTCTATGACTAACGCGTTTAGCAATAAAGTAAAGTAGTTTACATGGCGTTCTTCAATGACACGCAGGTCATACAATAAATAAAGACAACTCCTATGGCTCCTGCCGGTTGTCATACTCATCGACATGCAAGTCGTGAATCCTATTACAAGAACATGATCAATCTCATACATCACATATCATTCATCACATTCTTCTTGGCCATATCACATCACATAGCATACCCTGCAAAAACAAGTTAGACGTCCTCTAATTGTTGTTGCATGTTTTACGTGGCTGCTATGGGTTTCTAGCAAGAACGTTTCTTACCTACGCAAAACCACAACGTGATATGCCAATTGCTATTTACCCTTCATAAGGACCCTTTTCATCGAATCCGTTCCGACTAAAGTGGGAGAGACTGGCACCCGCTAGCCACCTTATGCACCAAAGTGCATGTCAATCGGTGGAACCTGTCTCACGTAAGAGTACGTGTAAGGTCGGTCCGGGCCGCTTCATCCCACAATACCGTCGAAACAAGATTGGACTAGTAACGGTAAGCATATTGAACAACATCAACGCCCACAACTACTTTGTGTTCTACTCGTGCAAAGAATCTACGCAATAGACCTAGCTCATGATGCCACTGTTGGGGAACGTAGCCGAAATTCAAAAATTTTCCTACGTAACACCAAGATCTATCTATGGAGAGACCAGCAACGAGTAGAATGAGAGTGCATCTACATACCCTTGTAGATCGCTAAGCGGAAGCGTTCAAGTGAACGGGGTTGATGGAGTCGTACTCGTCGTGATTCAAATCACCGATGATCAAGTGCCGAACGGACGGCACCTCCGCGTTCAACACACGTACAGCCCGGTGACGTCTCCCATGCCTTGATCCAGCAAGGAGAGAGGGAGAGGTTGAGGAAGACTCCATCCAACAGCAGCACAACGGCGTGGTGGTGGTGGAGGAGCGTGGCAATCCCGCAGGGCTTCACCAAGCACCATGGGAGAAGAGGAGGAGGGAGAGGGGCAGGGCTGCACCAACGAGAGATCAAAT
Source organism: Triticum aestivum (assembly GCF_018294505.1). NCBI lineage: Eukaryota > Viridiplantae > Streptophyta > Magnoliopsida > Poales > Poaceae > Triticum > Triticum aestivum. Next base: position 510,037,605 of record NC_057794.1, read on the forward strand.
CGCGTGTTATGGGCAGCCCCATGCCTCAATATATATAGGGGAAGGGGAGGGCTGCGCCCCCTTTAGGGTTTCCCACCCCCAAGGGGTGCGGCCAGCCCTAGATGGGAAAGGGGCGGCGGCCAAGGGAGGATTCCCTCCCCCCCAAGGCACCTAGGAGGTGCCTTCCCCTCCTAGGACTCTTCCTTAGGGTTCCCCTTTGACCCTAGGCACATGGGCCATGAGGGAAGTGGCGCCCCAGCCCACTTTGGGCTGGATCCCTTCCCACTTCAGCCCATGTGCCCCCCCGGGGCAGGTGGCCCCACCCGGTGGGCCCCCGGGACCCTTCCGGTGGTCCCGGTACAATACCGATGACCCCGAAACTTGTCCCGATGGCCGAAACAGGACTTCCTATATATAAATCTTTACCTCCGGACCATTCCGGAACTCCTCGTGACGTCCGGGATCTCATCCGGGACTCCGAACAACATTCGGTAACCACATACAAGCTTCCTTTATAACCCTAGCGTCATCGAACCTTAAGTGTGTAGACCCTACGGGTTCGGGAGACATGCAGACATGACCGAGACGTTCTCCGGTCAATAACCAACAGCGGGATCTGGATACCCATGTTGGCTCCCACATGTTCCACGATGATCTCATCGGATGAACCACGATGTCAAGGACTCAATCGATCCCGTATACAATTCCCTTTGTCTAGCGGTATTTTACTTGCTCGAGATTCGATCGTCGGTATACCGATACCTTGTTCAATCTCGTTACCGGCAAGTCACTTTACTCGTTCCGTAACACATCATCCCGTGATCAACTCCTTGGTCACATTGCGCATATGATGATGTCCTACCGAGTGGGCCTAGAGATACCTCTCTGTTTACACGGAGTGACAAATCCCAGTCTCGATCCGCATAAAACAATAGATACTTTCGGAGATACCTGTAGTGCACCTTTATAGTCACCCAGTTACGTTGTGACGTTTGATACACTCAAAGCACTCCTACGGTATCCAGGAGTTACACGATCTCATGGTCGAAGGAAGAGATACTTGACATTGGCAAAGCTCTAGCAAATGAACTACACGATCTTTTGTGCTAGTCTTAGGATTGGGTCTTGTCCATCACATCATTCTCCTAATGATGTGATCCCGTTATCAACGACATCCAATGTCCATAGCCAGGAAACCATGACTATCTGTTGATCACAACGAGCTAGTCAACTAGAGGCTTACTAGGGACATATTGTGGTCTATGTATTCACACGTGTATTACGATTTCCGGATAATACAGTTATAGCATGAATAAAAGACAATTATCATGAACAAAGAAATATAATAATAACTTATTTATTATTGCCTCTAGGGCATATTTCCAACATTTTTTGCATGTTTTTTGATGCAGCAAAAAAGAACTAACTTGGGTGCTGATTTTGTTGCAGAATGTTGCTGTGGAGCCATCGATTTTCTTTGATGATGATATGCAAAATGTTGCGCACGAAGAAGAAGATGATGGCATTGATCTGAATGATACTCCAGGACATGATAGTGACGATTCCTTGCAGCTAAACACGGATGGTGCAGCTCCAAACCATTGCAATGCCCGTGTGACCGGTGACAATGGCAATGGAAATGCTGCAATACTTGTTGATGAACCAGACGAAGATATATCATCACAGCCAGTTGTCCCTTTTGTTGGAATGATTTTTGACAATATTGAAGAAGCTCAGCGTGTTTACAATGAATATGCTTCTGAGATGGGCTTTGGAACTCGCATTGTGACGTTAAAGTATAGTAGGAAAAATAGCTTGGAACAGAAGCGCATCCTAATCTATAGAGTTTTTGAGTGCATACACTCACGGAGAGATCCTTCTAAGAATGTTGGTGGAAGCATTTCTGACAGGGCTGCAACAAATCAAAGTGATGATGTTGATATGAGCTATGCTAGTAATAAAAAATCTCCAAGCAAACAAGCTAGCATCTATATGGATGTGAGCGACAAGAGGAGAAGAAACCGGTTGGAGCGGTATGATTGCAAGGCTCGTATGGGTGTTAGCCTCAAAGAAGGTAGCTGGGTTGTGACAGTTTTTGAGGCTGATCACACACACCAGCTGATGTTGCAAAGGGGGCGTCGAAGATTTTGCCACTCTCACAGAAAGATCCCCGATGCAGACATGCAATACATCACTTCGCTGCACTATCGCAACATATCAACGGCTAATATGATGGGCTTGCTTGGAGATGCACGATGCTGCGATCCTAGGAGTTTGTCGTATGTGAAGACTGATGTGACAAATGCAAGAGCAAAGCTGCGAAGGGGCCTGTCAGAGCGTGATTTGGAGCTGACAATCGAGTACTTTGAGAGAAGACAAGTGGAGAATCCCAACTTATTTTTCTCGAAGCTAGAAGAAGATGGAGCTGTTAGAGCACTTTTCTGGGTTGATGGGAGAACAAGGGCCTTGTATCCAAAGTATAAAGATTGTGTGTTTTTCGACACCACATTCTGCACCAATCGCTACAACTTGCCCTTTGCTCCGATTGTTGGCATTAACAACCACACACATACTATTTTGCTTGGGGTGCGCTTTGTTGCCTGATGAGGCCATCGAAACTTTCAAGTAGGTCTTCCAGCAATGGATGTTGGCAATGAATAACGAGCATCCGTTGAACATTATGACTGATCAAGACCAGGCAATGGCTAAAGCCATCTCAATGGTATTTCCACATTCAACACACAGATGTTGCAAGTGGCACATCTTCCGGGTTGCAAGGACGAAACTAGGGAAGATGTTGGGCAAGGATGAGCCTTTTGCTGAAGCATTCTATGGTTGCATCAATGATTCCGATACCGTTGAGGAGTTTGAAGAACGGTGGAAGCAGATGGTCGAGTCATTTGGTGTGGCTGATAAGAAACACCTGAAGAACATGTGGGACAGCAGGGAGATGTGGGCTCCTGTGTACTTTAGGAATAAGTTCTTCCCATTCACAGGAACAACTGGGCGGTCCGAGGGCCTGAATTCCTACTTCAAGACTTTAAATCATCATGGAGACTCGGTTTGGACATTTGTCCAGCAGTTTGAGCTTTGCCAGGAACTAATGCTTGATCGTGAAGACAATGCTGGCTTCATCAATGAAGCGACAAGGCCTCCGCTCTGGGGCAAGTAAGTCCAAAGTCATGTAGCATTTTTTTAGTTTTCCAGCACAGTGTGGTTGCAGCATTTCTTTGAAACATATGTAGTAATTATTATTGATGTTGGAAGCTTTTTTTGTTTGCAGCTACAACATTGAAAAGCAAGCTGCAGATTTCTATACCAGAGAGGTATTTTCCAAGTTTCAGAAACTATTGGCTAAATCAACAGGCTATGGTCTGCAATATCAGCTGCAAGGGGATGTCATCTGGTTTCGCCTTGTTGCAAACTATGGCGTCAACCCAAAAGTGTACACGGTGCGTGTTGCTCCTAAAGATCAGGCATACATGTGCACCTGCAACATGTTTGAGATGTGTGGGCTGATCTGCCCACATATCATCCGTGTCATGGTGCACCTGAATGTGCAAACGATACCTGCGACTTACATGCTTCCAAGATGGTCTAAGAGAGCAACCGACCTTGCGCCTGAACCGGGCGATGGGCATAGAGCTATGCATTTCGGCGTCCCCACGACAAACACCCTAAAGTTTAACTCTCTATGCCGGAAGTTTGGGAAACTCGCTTCTGATGCTTGCTTCAATGATGAAGCTTATAGTTTTGTCTCTGGGCTAATTGATCAGGGCAGTGTTGGGGTTGCTGCAATAAAAGCTAGAGCAACTGATGGGTTTGCAGGAGACGAAGAAGGCCAAGGTCATGCAGGACATGAACAAGTCTCAGGAGGTCCAAGTACAGGTCAGCGGGATCCACCCCCCGTAGGACTACGGAACCCACCAAAGTCTGCAAAGAAGGGGAGGCCAAAGGAGAAAGAGAAGCGCAGGAAACCACTAATTGAGATTCGAGAAGATGAAATGAAGAAGAAAGCAAAGAAGGACGCGGCGAAAACGAAGAAAGCTCCAAAGCCAAGGGAAAAGAAGACTCCATGCAAATATTGTGAAGATGAAGATCACAACGTGAAGGATTGCCAACTCCTTGCAGCTTTTCTTGCTGCGAGTGCGAGCGCGAAAGCTCCGGGTGTCAAAACAATCCTTACACTTTAGGATATTTTCGTGAGGGAAAAATGATGAATTGCCTTGTAACACCCCATGACTTATGATAATAAGTTGTGTTGACTAGCTGTGAATGTTTGTTTTGTGGGATTGCAACATATTACTACATGCGTGGTTTGAAAAAAGCAGAATGTTGCTTTTTACAAGAGTTGTTTTTAAATAAATTCTTATTGTTATATGTTTGTGAGAGCTTACTTTTTGTAGTATGATGGTGCCAAAAGTAGAATTTAAAAAAAGCGGAATGTGGGTTTTTTCTTATTTATTTTTTAAAAAAATAGTACTCAATGGTTGTTGTAACCACAGCTTGATCCATGCTTAAAAAGAACATGTTTTAAGCTTTTGAAAAGCATGGTTGAAGCTTTTGAAAAACATGGTTGAATCTTTTTGAAAATATGGTTGCAGCTTTTAGGAAACATGTTTGAAGCTTCAAGAAAACATGTTTATAAGATTTCTGGAAAGCATGGTTGCAGCTTTTTAACAACATGGTTGAAGCTTTTGTAAACAAGGTTGCAACTTTTAGGAAACATGGTTGAAGCTTTTGAAAACTTGGTTGTAACTTTTTCAAAGTATGGTTGAAACTTTTTCAAAATATGGTTGCAGCTTTTAGGAAACATGGTTGAAGCTTTTTGCAAACATGGTTGAAGCTTTTTAAAACATGGTTGAAGCAAAATAATAAGTTTGAAAAGGAAAAAGCCTTGAATGATTTAAAGTGTTGATTTAGCTGTACAGCAAAAGTTGGGAAAGGAAGCATATTTACATTATGCTTCCAGCAAAAATATTATAGGGATGTAGCTAATTTGCAGGCAAATCTAACAGAAGGTTGTAGCTATTTCCTATGAGCTTCCAGCAATATAAGTGTGTGACAAAAAGTAGCATTCACATATTATTTTTCAGAAAATATGTTTTAAGGGGGAAAATGCACAGAGATTCCCTTGAAACTTCAATGGATGAAGTTTGAAATATTTTCATATTTCAGAACCAGTGAAACAAAAAATAATTGTCACCGCATGATCATGTTGGCAAACAGAAGAACGCATCCATTAAAAACATAAGTGCATCATCCAAATATCAAGTTATCATCGGTTTACATACCAAAAGGACACATGTTTACTGGAGGTATCAACAGTTTACATACGAACGCGCACTACTCTAATCCTATTAGAACGCTATCACCTCGGACATGATCTAGACCTAACGAAGAAACAAGCTTGTTCGTCTTGAACCTTCCAGAAAATCAAGCCGCCAACTCATCGTTGAACGTCCGCTCCTTTGGGGCGTTGTTCATTGGGTGGCTGAAAAGGTTGTATGCCACATCGATGCGGTATCGCGCCATGTCTTCCTATAAAAAATGAATACAAAAAGTAAGCAAGAATGATACTAGTTATTCTTGTGTTGCATGAGTGATGAATGCAAAAAGTTCACATCCATCCACCGCAAAAAATTGATATGGATGTAGCAAAATTATGATATGGATGAAGCAAAAGCAGAATGTAGTTGTAGCAAACTAGACATATGAATGTAGCTAAAAAAGCCTAGTAGGTACAAACTTGAACCACATATGAAGCAACAACAAAACATGGTATTCTTCTGTTGCATGAGTATTGAAAACAAAGAAAGTAGATTGTAACAAAATGACAAGACAAAAAATTAAAAATGTGTACCTGCTTGAACTCTCTCATTGACTTCCCATCATAGTTCTCCACATACTTGAGCCCAAAAAAACCACAATCACATCTTTGAGATAATAAAAAGTTCTCCATCATACTTCCCATGCGTAGTTGAAAAAACAAAATGTTGAAATGGAACACATGATTGAAGCAAAATTCAAAAAGAAAACTCACAGGGTATCTTGCGTTGGGTAATCCTCTAGGTCAACACAGGCGAAGGATCCAACATTGACATTGAATTCGCTGCACTCTTGTGCGAGGGTCGCAAAGTTTGTGATCTAGCACCGAGAACACACACAAAAGTTTCAAAAATAAAATGAGGTGTGTAAAGATGACAACAGGGCATTTATGTAGATGAATCAGAAGGCTAAACAGAAAAAATCAGAGAGCATGAGCATACCAGGTTATTGGCTTGCTTCTTCAAAGGAGATTGTTTTCCTTTTGAATGGATTGAGTCAAATACATTCCACTGCTCGTGAAGCAAGTTTGCGCAAACAACTATCCAATGGCGATCATGAACAATTGTGAAAAAGAGCTGCAAAAAACAAAAGAAAGGCGAAAAGGTACTCAGAACATGTAAAAAATGTTACAGCCGTGTCACATCATTGGATCATATTTGGAAGTTATTTGTGGTGTGGAACAAAAGAAAGCTTCATGAAACTTACGAGGTCAAACTTTTGAACCTTGAACACTTCCATAGCCCTTTCAAGCTCAGCCATGAGTTTTGCTGGTTGGAAAGTTGATGGGTCTTGTTTTAGTAGGATCTACTTGAAAGATACAACAAAATGGTTAGTGTGTGTTGCAACGAAAATGTGAAAAGAAAGAAAAGAATGAAGCATTGCTTGTTTTTACAAAAACTTACCCCCGCGTGGACTGAGAAAATGTATTTCTTCAGCTCCGGTTCTTTTGCTGCACGGGATGCAATGTTGTTCATCTCGATACATAGTGACATGACCTCATCATTCATATCCCCGCGAGGCTTGAAGCATACAAGGAATTTCTTGTATCCAATGTAAAATCCACCTAGCTTGATGAAAGGTGTCCTGTTACCATAGATGCAACCGAATGAATCATTTGTTTCGAGCAGAAAAAATAAAAAATAGAAAGCAAAAAACAGATAAGGCTTAGGTAGCTCACACTTGTTCATTGGGTTGTGATTTCCTCAATGGTTTCCCGTGTTTTACAAACCTCTCATACATTTCTGCAGCCTTGTCGACCTTTTGCTTCTTTGCCTTGGTATTTTTTATGGCTGGAACTTTGGCCATCCTCTTCTTCCTAGTGTTCTTGTCATGTGTGCTAGGGCCACTGCTTGCATCAGCAAAATGCTCTTCTGTAGCGACCATCTTAGCAGTTGTAGCAAAAAAATACAAATGGATGAGTTTGCAAGAGATTGTACAAAAAGAATTTGCTGGAATCACACAATTGTGAAAAATGATATGGAGAAAAACAAAAAGAAATGATGCAAGATGAAGAAAGCATACTTGGGCTGTCATCATCGTCTGAAACAGGAAACACGGGGATGTTTGCATAGATGGGACTGACTGTGCTCTTCTTAATTATAGGCTCATCTGTGGAATGCATCATCTCATAGTCTTCGGAGCCCTTTGGGAACAACTCACAGGATGGCTCGTCGTCCCAAATGCCGGCTGTCGCACTCCTGGGTGCATCATAGAAGAGTGGGGGGCTGTGAGGTGAGGCGTTGTCTTCCATCTCGAAACTCACTCTTTGTTGCTCACGAGTTTTCGCAGCCTCTGTTGCAACTTCTAGGTTCAATCCGGTGACTTCATCCTTGTTGATGCTAGGTGTTGTACCTTGAGCTTGAGCTTGAGCATCAATGTCGGCATTTGCGGCTTTAGCATCATTCTCTTTTCCGCAACATTCGTCCATGATAGGTGCTTCAGGGCTCATTGGTAGCTGTGATGGCGTCTCCAACATCACGAAGGAGAGCGGCCATCCGGTTGCACTGCAATTCCTTTAAACACTGTCCAAACTTGCCTACTACATCATCCACCTCTGCTGCAAAAATATCCTTGTGCTTGTCGTATAGCATTTGAAACTGAGTTGGTACCTACAAGAAGGCAAGTGGCCTACATTTTTTGTGACAAGTAAATCCAGATTTTGAGAAGTAGGTGTGCTGTTGTGTCACTATGTATCAAATAAACAGTGTGATTGCAGCAATTTACTGTCATGGATGAAGCATAAAAAACAAATGGTCTATACCTCTAGGTAGCAAATTATGGATATGGATGTAGCAAAATTATGACATGTTTGAAACAAAAACATAATGTAGTTGTAGCACACTAGACATATGGATGCAGTAAACAAAACCTAGTAGGTATGAACTTAAACCACATATGAAGCAAAAACAGAACATGGTTGTAGCACATCAGAATGAGGGATGCATCAAACAAAATATACACTTGCAACTGGGTATAGTAAATAATGCAAAGCCAAAGGCAAAACAGGAAATGAATACAAAGAAAAAGATAGTGTAGATGGGGGAAAAGTACCCTTAGATCTTGCATGCTAGGGAATGATTGTTGCAGCCAATCGTTGAGCGAGGATGATAGGTGTGGTTCAGCTTCAACATTTTGTTGAGCCTCGTTTGATTGAGAGTCCTTCGCTGGAATTTCAGCACCTTGAATTTGGCTTCCTTGGCCACTAGTTCCTTGGCCACTAGGTGCTTCAGCACCAACTCCCTGCCCACTGGCTGCTTCAGCACCAACTTCCTGTCCCGCGAGTTGTGCTGCATAGGGGGTGTTGCACAAACTCCGTATCTAGGAAAACAAAACATGAGTGGCAGAAATAAGAAGGCTGCCATAACCTAAATGGAAAAGTAAAGATTGCTACATGCAAATTTAGTGAGCAAAAAATAGGGGGGGTCTTAATACTCCATTGGCAAAGGAAAGTACATAGGCGGGATGTAGCAAAATTACTTGGGTGTGTTTCCCGTAGAAAGGTTGGACAAGAGTGAGCTTGTTCTTGTCAACTTTATCCAACCAATCAAAATCCTTTTGACAAACAAAACGTATCCTTGGCACGGAATAATCAATGGCATGCTCATGGGAGGCCGGACGGAATATCAATATGATCCATGTATATGATCTGCATAGAATGGAAAAGGACATTAGCCAACAAAAACATAAATGCGAGCTATAGAAATGTATAAAAGGTTTCATGCAGCAAAGGAAAAAATGCATGTATTTCATTTTGTTGCGTTGCATACCGCTAACATGGGAAGGCATGAAGCGATCTGAAACTCCGCTGCTTTTTCTGTATTTGCTTGCATCCTCTTCTTCTCTTGAAAGACTCCAACCTCCTCCATCGCTCGTGCCAACAAGTGCTCATCCCAAGCGAATTCATGCACCAAAGACATATCTTCCAAGGAAGCTAGATACTCGAGATTCACCATATTGCCAGTGCTTGGGCACAAAACTGTTGCCAACGCAAGGAGTGTCCAAGTCCTATTTATCATAACCACGTCCTCATCACTGCAACTAGTGAGCAACTTGACAACATGGGCGATTGGAGCCCTGTTCCCCTCCTTGTAGATGCTGTGAAGATCATGTTCATCACTCTTCTTAAAAAGCTTCACGGGTCTATCACCGGATGGCACGTTGAAAATCCTTTTCACCATGAGCTTGCTGAAGGTGATGGACTTGTTCTTGTGTTTGAACTCAGAGAGTATGTGATTCGTGTTCATCACAACAAACTCAATGAGCTCATGGGGCACCTTGAAAGACCGGATGTCCAACAAGTCTCCAAACGGTCCCTCCCTTATGATTCTCTGTTTTTCTGGTGATACTTGCTTCCCAATCTCAGCCAGCCTTTTTGAGTTAAACCTTGACTTAAAGCCACATAGATTGCCTTTCTTCTTGGTCTTCTTCTTAACCTTCTTACTCCCTTCATTCTCACCAGCGGTGCCTGCGACATCTACAAAAAGGAAAAAAACAAGTCAATAAAACCCTAAAACTGCATCATCAGTAACTAGGAAAAAACATACAAAAACACCTAAAAAATCTGTAAAACATAAGAAACATACAAGCACACATAAAAAATGTACAGAATAAAACATGTCCTTCAGTTAGCACAGCATTAGGGCCATGTTTGTTTCGCTTCAGCATTAGGGTCATGTTTGTTTCACTTCAGCCTTAACTAAGAATTTTGTGAAAAATAATATTTAACAAAATTACTACATGTGATGATCAGGTATTTTGACCATAACTGCCATTAGCCAATTTGGGGAGACAGACCTATTATTACTAGCATTGGCTGTAACTTGTAAGTGTCATATTGCGTTGTCCCTACCATGTCTAGTTTAGTCCCACTATTCTCTGAAGTTTGAGTAGTGACTGGGAAATATGAATAAGCTGCATTGATTAGTAAAGCATCTAGTTCATATGCTAATGTTCAACTTAGTAACATATACAAATGTAACCTTCAACGAACTGATTATTTCTACTAATCATTAGTGACCCAGAAATGTTAACACGAGACCATCAGACCGGATAATGACTACTCAAGAAAGTGTGATGCAACAATGTAAAATCCATATAACTGTCTGCTGATGAAATAAGCAAAGCCATATATACCTGGATAAATAACCTGAAATCAGATGGTTTAGCACTAGCATTACACAAACCAATGATGGCAACCCATGGCAGCAGTAAGCAACACTCACAAATACAATACAACCAGGTTGATCATTGACATAATGCAGGCACTCCAAAGTATGGATCATTGCAAGAACAACATGTCCTTCACTTAGCACAACATTAGGGCCATATTTGTTTCACTTCAGCCTTAGAGAGGAAAAAATCTTGCAGGTACCAAGTACTACTCCAATGCACATGGAGTAATAATTATTCATGTTTGCTAGGTACTAGTACTACTACTACAATGGTCTGAAATTAGTACGTCCCTCCCTGACACCCTGTGGCAGTAAATCTCATCATCACGGTGATCTAGCAAAATGATTGGGCACAGCGTGCACACCCAGTACAGCTACAGTCTTACAGAGTAGTAGCACCAGTACTACCGACGGAGAAATGCGATGGATGGACAAACAACAACCTGTCACTTGTCACCAGAAATCTCCCACCGAACGCGGGGAGCTTAACACTCCGTCCTGCTGAACGATTCAAAGGGACTTTCCTCCAGATTTTAAGAAACGGAAGCACCAAACGCGTGCGCGCAAAGCCAACACGCAGCCTGGTTCCGGCCGCTTCCAGCTCACTCCGTCCCCTTGGCGCCGTGATGGAACATAGCTCAGGACAGGAAACATCGAATTTCCCCGAACAAGACGAGATCCAACCCTAATCCCAATCCCATTCCAAATCCCTCTTGAACACAAGATTCAAATCCACCACCCCGCCCCCTCCATCTGCCC